>NW_019394636.1:0-248357 GCF_000612105.2 Orussus abietinus | reverse complement strand
CAGAGGGCAGCACACGGTGCGATCGCGCGACCCTGCCCGTGAGCAATCTCCCAACTCATCTCTGCAGGTATATAGTGAACGTATTACAATATGCCAACTTGTAGCCTAGAAAAGTTTAAATATTATGTTTTATGTGGAGGAGTGACAAAAAGAAATAAGTTATAGTAAATAGGAAATATGAAGATGACCTTCCAATTGGGAAGCTGCAAAATTGGCTGACGAATATGGCCGTTCTACCACTCCTTTTTCAACGCGCAGACTCTCCTCGCAGTCTAAAATAGATTGTGAACCATGTCTATATACTCTTACGTCCATGTCCTGTACTATGTCATGTCACTGTTCTCGTTTACAAGTTTCCTTAACGTCAAGTCGGGTCAAGTGCCTAAACTTTTCAAATGACTTATTTAATTTGTATTTGGACCAGTGGATAAAAGAAAAGATCTAATACTCTTTTAATAAGAGTTTTCGACAAGCGATCAGTCCTATTATTCAATCGATTTATTCAATACGCCAGCAGTGCCGTCAAATTAAGGGATCGATTATTTTAAATTATTTGCATTGTCTTTTGCCTAAAATTTAATTGAAATTATTTATCTTCGTTGTTTTGCATAGACATTCAAATGGCGACAAACGCACAGCCTCGCCATATAAATCGTTCTCAACTTAGGTTAGCTCTAACAAATGTAAGTCGGAAACCATACAAAATTATTTTTCCTTTATGAAATGTATTCTACATCTTATTAAATGTTTATGAACTATGGTAGCTAGGTGTGACTTTCATTGTTTATTGTTACATTATAATTTAAAATATTCCAAAAATAATATATGGTCTAGCTTTTCGTTTTGCAAAAAAATTTGCAGGGATTGTTAGGTTTTAGATATCGACTAGCAACCCATTTCAACTTTGTGTGAGAACCCAAATAGTGCTCGTGTAACTATTTTTTCATTAATTTATTTAATTAAAATAGTCACTACTTGGTTTCCTCTTATTATGCATTAAAGTTTAAAAACTCTAAATCTTACTAGAGATATCTTATTGAAAAGTAAACACTAGATCAAAATCTATCCAGTGACATTCGAGATTAGTCAGAACCAACAGATAGACACCTACTGGGAACTTTATTTTATATTACATTGCTCATAAAATTGGAGTGCTAAGTTAACGGAAAATGTTTAACCCGTTAACTACGTAATTTACTATAACGTTATGTGTTACCGCCATGTATACACATTGAACGCAGTTAACTGGTTAAATATATATTAGCCACGTGTCACTTAATTAACAGTAATTGCATCTTTTTATTTAATGCATGTATTGCAGTAAAATTGTATAGTTTTTTAGATAATAGTTGTAGAGATAATTATACTAGCATTTATTTTGGTTTTATTTCATAGTTGACCCTTTATATTGAATAAATAAATAAATATTCATTTTTCACTTCCAGTGTAATTATCAGCAACCAGATGTAACTTGTAACGATATTTTAATAGTACTCGAGAAGTACAGATCTTTACAGTACAGTACCGAATCTTTTGGTGAGTTATTTCTCAAAGATAAGATTTACTATTCTATGAATTTTAATATACCAATAACCAGCTTTTCTGCAACTAGTTTTCAGCGATGGATCATGTAAAGAATTCGTAAAATTGGAGGGGACAATACCCATTAAATATAAGGGTAAATTCATTAAGATAAACATTTTAGTTCCGTTCTTTCTGCTTTATTACACTGTATAAAGTAACATAATTTAATATATTAATTAAATTACATGAACTCTAATGTTTCAAGGTTCTTGTTACAATATACCGATATGTATATGGGTAATGGACACCCATCCTAATAATGCGCCAATGTGTTACGTCAAACCAACCTCAAATATGAGTATTAAAGTTAGTCTCACTGTCGATGGCAATGGGAAAATATATTTACCATATCTTCACAATTGGGCACCAGTAAGTAAAATCGTATGTAATCAATTTTCTGTGTTAAATATATAGAACTAAAATTAAATGTATAACTTCTAAAAAACAAGATTTAATACATGTGACATGCTAACCCATTTAGAACTTGTTTTCTATACGTGAAGTTTTGTTTACAGTGCATGATACCGTATAGACTTCATACAGGTTAAATAAATTGGTCACTTTATTCACCATGTGGATTACTTTATAAACGACATTACAAATTTGTGCTAATATGTTTGAAAGTTTATGGAGTTATTACTGAACAAGCAAATATAATCTAACAATGTTTCTGTAAGTTTTGTGATTATATAAAATTAACAAAACATTTTTAGCCTTTGCCTTTTGAGTAGGTTTTTTGTGTGTACATTGTAATACAGTATGTGGCAAAAAAACAGCCCGGGTTTTTAAAGTTAATCCTTTTGCTACGACGGGTGACTATACTCACCTTACGTTTGGTCCAATATTGCCTGCACGGCCAGACGAATTTCGCCCATATGTCGAAAAGGCTTCATGTTCAAAGGGTTAATTAAACATTATGTTAAATACTATTAAATAATTTATTTTATAATACAAAAGTGTATGGATTACAGTTTATTTTCATTTGGTTTTAAAAATGACATTCTGATAGATCCTCTTTTATATTCATGGACTAAAAGTTTAAAAAATTGCAAAATAGAGGTTTTACAAATTTGATATTTACTGGCATCCAGGATTTTATGATTTGACAGGTGGATTTCTTTTCAAATCTTAATTTATTGCCAAAAAAATTAGCGACTCGTATCAATATAGTTCAATTTTATTCAGAACAATATAGTATAGTTTTGGTCTAAAACAGCAGCATTTCAACCATGATGTAATGGAGACAAGATGTGGTACTGCGCAGGTCTTTTAACAAATTAATCATAGCATACTTCCAAAACGTAGTCATGTTTATTAACCAACCAATGGAAATGTAGCATCTAGTATGAAGTACATTTAAAAGAAAGAAAATAAATAATCATTAAAATCTAAATAATATGAAAAGATCAATTAGAAATATCGTGCAATCATAATATTGTAGGTAAAAAATTATGATAAAATCAGTGGTGTTCATACCAACATATGCTTCAAATTGAGTAATATAAATATTGAATGAATGAAATAAAAAGCAAATGATTGAACTAGGTAATTTCATTATATTCAATATAATTTGATTCACGAATATAAACAAACCATGACTTATTGCAAAAATTGTATACTACACGAAGATTTGAATGCATGTTTTCGTAATACAATAGTCTTTTCATGTATGATTGTCAAGGTCACCCTCCTGAGTGACTTCCACAAGGTTTTAGCTGTTGCTTGTTGTTTGTTAAAAGTTATTAACAAAATAATCTTGATAAGTCGAACGTATGTTTTCGACATTGGGTGTACATGTAAAGACTCAAAACGCAGTACATACGCATTGCATACAAATATTCACACATTTACTATTCTGTTTTAATTTTTCCTGTCGAGATTCTGTTATCACTCAGTCATTATCTCGTTAAATACTTATTTAAAAGAAGATACCATTTCGGTAAATGTCTTAATGTTTTCTTCGGAATTATGAGTTCAATATATCCGTTAAAACAAAATTAGATAATTAAATATCATTAAGTAAATTAGAATCTGATGAAATATTGTAGTTAAAAGATTGTTAACCACTAACCCAACCTAAGCCCAAATCAACTCAATTTAATTTGTTCTAAAAATGTTGAAAATAGTAGCGTATCTATAACTTTATATATCGTATTTATAATGTTTAGAATGATTCATTTGAGTTAATGTGGGTTTAGGTTAGGTTAATAGTTAAAATTCGAGTGTCGTGAGGCCACCGGCTACCAGTTATTTGCAGTAATACACGAGTCTTTAGATATGTATTCAACAACGTGAAACAATCAAACGTACAAAAAGCGACAGCTAAAACCTTATGGAGGGTACTCAGGAGTGTGACCTTAACAATATACGTCAAGGTTAGGGTTAAAAGTACACCCAGTGTCGAAAACATACGTTTAACTCATCAAAATTATTTTGTTAATAACTTTTTAACAACCTAGTGACGGCTAAAACCTTATGGAGGTCACTCAGGAGGGTGATCTTGACGGTATATATTAAGGTCACTCACAAAGTTTCACGTAAATTGACACCAATAAAAATAAATAAATACGTATTCGACACATTAAATATAAAGTAATTCCAATACTACTGTAGTTCTTTGCATTCCTGAATGATCAGAGACCCATTTCATATTTTCAGGATTATTATATAGCAAAGCAATAATTTATCTTTCGTTTAACAATGTTTCCTAATATCAGTTTTGTTTCACAGCATTCCTCGAACTTATGTGGGCTGATACAAGTTCTAATTATGACATTCAGTGAACAACCTCCAGTCTACGCAAATCTTTCGGCTGAACAATTTCCTATAGCATGTAGGTGTCCTTTTTTCTGCGTCCAATTAAAGGTAACATATGAAAAAGTTATAATTGCATCTTATTGCTGATAGCTGGACAAAAACCTCCAACAGCTGATGGCAAGTCTCCTGGGTATCCGACAGGATCGTTTTTCGGACGACAGTATCCTGCGCCATATCCGCCGATGCCAGGATTTCCACCCTATTCTAGTATGCCATATCCCGGAACAACTACGGACTACACACCCGCAGGAGGGCAGAACTTTCCATTTCCTTATTCAGTTCCATATCCCCCAGCTACTCAACAAGTATGTAACGCAACACTTTATTCGTTGTTTATTAGAAACTCATTAAATTGATTATTATATTTCATTATTATAAACCCATTATGAAATGGACAAAGAAGCAACTACGATTTTAGATGAGTAGTAATGAAACATACTATGATACTACCTGTAAAGGTTCGCGCGACTCGGTTGAAATTTAGTTACATTCTCTATTCAGAATACTTTTCTCAACCGAATAATTACGGATGGAATCAAAGTTGGGACCCATATCTTTTATGTGCTAATTTATTATGTTCTCGATATTTCCTACACGAATCTCTAATTACTGTAGCGTTCTAAATTCGTATGCCTAGGACGTGAAAATCATCGTTTTGGATTGTAAATTTTCAAAAGTCGTAATTTATAAAAAAAATTGTCGCTTCGAGTCTGGAACACATTAAATAATTTTTTTAATGAAATTTCATTAGTCACGTTCTTCATTAGGGCCTTCATAATTACGTGCTATAGTTTAAAATGATTCGGTACACCCCGTTTAAAGAAAAATGTTATAAACATTTTGACGGTTCAGTAGTGACTTTTATTTCATCCGAAGAAGACATAAAATTTCAAATAATTGTGGAATACTTTTTGTCATGATGCTTTATAAAGAATTGTTCTATCTTCTGAAATGAAAAATGATTCACATTATTGAAATTGTTGATCGATAACACATCAATTTTCGGATGCTTTGAAAAATCAGATCATCCTAAATCATTTTCTGAAGTATTGTCCATAATGGGGTATAGAAATAAGTAACATTATTCTGTGAGCACAATTCTATTTTGGTCTTATACTATGTTTAGTTTAAATATTGGGTTGTCCGGGAACTTCGTGCCGATTTTTAAATCCTAATGCCACCTATCGAAAATCTGCACGAACTGTCCGGAGAACCCAATATAATGCTCAATAGTAAGTTAATAAAGATTGAGTAAATATGACTAATATATGTATTATTACTTGGGATTATTTGTACGTTTCATAGATTATACCATTTGATGTATAAATTTATGAAAATAGTTAAGTTAAAAACATAATTCTTTAAGTCACCAACGGTACCAGCTGGTTCAGGAGGCAATTCTGGCACAATTACGGAAGAGCATATCAGAGCTTCTCTTTTATCAGCTCTCGAAGATAAATTACGACGCCGGCTGAGGGAACAGTTTTCTCAGTTGCAAGCTGAACTAGAAACCCTCCGTCGAACGCAACAAGAACTAACAAATGGTTCAGCTCAGCTTGAAGACATATTTAATAAGCTTAGAAAAGAAAAGTCCGAGCTGGAAAAAAACATTAATATTCTGCAAGATAAAGAGGCTGAATTGCAGAAGGAAATTTCAAAACTCTCGGACAATCAGTCAATTGACGTTGACGAGGCTGTAACCACTATTGCACCACTGTATAAACAGTTAGTACTTTTGCTGAAGATACCATTTTATTGAAATGTTCTTTTCTTTATCAATTTTCCATTTTAATTTTCTTTTTTGTTTTTCTAGAATGTTGAACGTCTTTGCCGAGGAAGCTGCTATCGAAGATGCTATTTATTACCTTGGAGAAGGACTAAGAGGGAATATTATTGACTTGGATGCTTTCCTAAAGCAAGTAAGGCAACTCTCTCGAAGACAATTTATGCTCAGAGCATTAATGCTACGCTGTCGGCAGAAAGCTGGGTTGGTTGGATAAAGTCATGTGAATATATATATGAATGCTTATCGACACACGCTTGAGCATACTCGATGTACCGTTTTACCTAGAAAATATTTTATTATTAAAGAAGCAAGATTATATTTAGTCGAAGAAGTATATACTTTTATGTATAAGGAACCTTAAGAAACCGCCTTAGTATATTTTCAATATGTACTTGAATAACGGAGACTATTGTTTATGTAAAATTTAAGTTTTCAGTTCTGCATTTTATATGATCATGTTATCCATATAGGTACGTTCTCTGAAAATTCATGCATAAATAAAAAAGACGTTTACATTTGAAAATGGCTGTATTTACAAGGATCCTTTTGGGTAAGTACAGATAGTGACTTAACGATATAAATCAAGTATCAAAGATTATACGTACAGCCGAAACGATCATAAAATTTGAATCGGTTTCAGTGGAATCATGAAAATCATCTAAATGAATTAGTAACGACTCGTCAATACATAAGCAAATCAGTTTTAATAATCTGAAACAGAGAATTATGTCAATGAAAATATTCATCTAAAGTTTTGACATGTCTTTTAAGCAACAATGTTTTACCTAAACATATATTCCAACCCAAAGCAACAGAAATAAAACGCCAAAACTGGAAAATATGGCAGCAACTAAAGATACAAGAAGTTCTTTGAAGATATCACGTGTGAATTTTGTGCTGGTGACTTCATAAACAAAGAACCACGCGGTGAAGAATATTCCAATTCCCAATAATATGATTGCTAAAAGTGGGAAGATCGCTGGGCTCACTGGGGAGACATATCTTGTCATTGACTCTATTTCAATCTGCAATGAATTAGAAGTATCTGTTAATAAATAAAACTAAAATGATGACGTTTATAAAACATTATCCTAACCTACAAACATTCTAAACAACTGTGTTCATACAATAGGTTGAAACTAAAAAATAAAATATAACCGATGGACGCATTATTGCTATCCTTTAAAATTAATTAATTAATATCTATCGTACCATGTTTACAATTCCACTTTCGTCACTTTATAGATTGTGATTTCTATATAAATCTGCAGCACAACCAACGTCCGCTTTCAGAATCGATTGACGTGGCTCATTCAAGACCCAGTTCCACAACTCGAATTAAGTGGAATTTAATTGGTTTACACCAGATTGAAACCGGGTACAAAGAATTCAGAAGTCTCCATAGAAGCCCAGAAGGATTAGAGTTCGAAAACTCTCGGTAACATTAAATTGGAGAAGGTAACTGTGAAACATACCGTAAGTTACCGGGAACATTGAGAATTTAAGAGAACGTTAATTTTGTTATTTATACTTTAGGTTTCTTCGTTTAAATAACTTTTTTTTTTCAATCAACTTCAAAGTTCAAGCTATAGAGTAATAATTACTATTAGGAAATATTGATTATAGGGTCGTATTTACCTCCAACTAAAAATATTCACGTATCTACAACTTCACGGAAAATTCCACGCGATTTGTTTCAAATGAACTAATATTTCATTCTGCGACGAAGCGAATGGGAGGTTTTGATTGGCTACGGAGAACGTACAACGGAAATTCCCCTCTACGATGTTTCTCTATAGCTAATCGAAACCTCTCGTTCGATCTGTTGAAAAATTCAAATTCTCATAATTTATCGATAAAAAAGGCTTTGGAGAAATTACCGATAAATTACCGGGAATTCCTCTTTGTTTCTGACGTAACTTACTGGATTTAGAACTCTAAGAAGGATACGGACGTTTGATGCTCGATAAATAGTATGTTAGCCAACGGATGGCGGCGCTGTAATCATCTCTCCATCTCTCTTAATCTTATGGCGATATGCAGCGAATTGCATTCTTTCTTTATTTTACACACAATACTCGCCTTCCTATATGCGTCTCTCTTCCTCCCGTATGTGTGATATCATTAGCTAACACATGCGATCTCTCTTTTACCCCCACTTCTAATTTGTTAGCCAACTTTTAGAGCATCGACCGCTAACATAGGATCTGGGCTTCTATGGAACTTCTGAATTTTTTACCGAGTGTAAACAAGTTAAACTTCGATTCACTCGGGCGTGGAACCAGTGCAGCCAACTTCGGTTCTGTTTGCTCTAGTATGTGAACTCGTTACACTTAAGTGCCGAAAGTGCTGACAACGCGAACAAACGTAATGTAAAAAATCGAACGACCTATTCAAATCTCGCGCCACGGTTTGACGTGGAAATAGGCTACCCCCCTCATTTTGTGGTTTCACTCCCCCGTGTATAAGTTACCATCTTATGCTCAGTCCCCTGTATTCCTATATCCATGGATCAGGGACACTTCAGAATATTGTATTGCCTTTAATTAATTTTATTTGCCTATAAATATATTTTTTCTTTAACAAATCCATTCCGTACTACCTGGCGATTGAAATTTTGCGTCCTTCCCGCCTCTAATACGTTGCGTGACCGGAGGTAGCAGCACCTTCACAGGGAAGCCTAGAGTTCTAAATCCAGTAAGTTACGTCAGAAACGAAGAGAAATTCCCGGTAATTTATCGGTAATTTCTCCAAAGCCTTTTTTATCGATAAATTATGAGAATTTGAATTTTTCAACAGATCGAACGAGAGGTTTCGATTAGCTATAGAGAAACATCGTAGAGGGGAATTTCCGTTGTACGTTCTCCGTAGCCAATCAAAACCTCCCATTCGCTTCGTCGCAGAATGAAATATTAGTTCATTTGAAACAAATCGCGTGGAATTTTCCGTGAAGTTGTAGATACGTGAATATTTTTAGTTGGAGGTAAATACGACCCTATAATCAATATTTCCTAATAGTAATTATTACTCTATAGCTTGAACTTTGAAGTTGATTGAAAAAAAAAAGTTATTTAAACGAAGAAACCTAAAGTATAAATAACAAAATTAACGTTCTCTTAAATTCTCAATGTTCCCGGTAACTTACGGTATGTTTACAGTTACCTTCTCCAATTTAATGTTACCGAGAATTTTCGAACTCTAGGGAAGCCATCCCGTTCTCCAGTGGACACATTGGCAAAGATGACTTTTCTCTGTCTTCTCTGCGGTTGCATCAGTCCCCTGTATTCCTATGTCCATGGATCAGGGACACCTCAGAATATTGTATTGCCTTTAATTAATTTTATTTGCCTATAAACATATTTTTTCTCTAACAAATCCATTCCGTCCTACCTGGCGATTGAAATTTTGCGCCACTCCAACCGCTAATACGTCGCGCGACCGGAGGTGGCAGCACCTTCACAGGGAAGCCATTCCGTTCTCCAGTGGACACGTTGGCGAAGATGACTTTTCTCTGTCTTCTCTGCGGTTGCATCGAATAATAAATCCATAGTATGAAATGAAGTGTTCGTACTGTGTTGCAGTGTTCCGTGGTGATACCGTTAAATAAGAATTTTTGTTGTAGCCTGACAGCGCTCATTGGCGCTTATTTGGATAAATTTCCGGGCTGCGGTTGGTTCAGCTCGGTACGCAAAATTACCTCAACGGTGGATTCACGATATATTGTTGCTGGACGCCGTATCTTATTTATTATGAGGCAAAGAAGACGCGCGAACTGCGGCACGTTCATTTACCCTGGTCAGCCCACAACTGCAATACCAGAGTGACACCCCTCCGTTGGAGTGGCTTCAGGGAGCACTTGCTTCACGTATAACCTTTTCATCTGTCAATATGTCAATATTTTCGTAACCTTCCCATACCAGATGTTTCTGCACGATGTCATTACTTGCTATTTATTTGCACCAAAGTATTCCTATTCATTTTAATATTTCTGTGTTTACATGACATGTTTTTTAGGACTTTTGTCACATGTTTCTAGATAAAGATGAAGAGTTTTAATCTCTGACTTTTAAAACTTACATTTTCTCATGTTTCTATTAGTTATTTGCAAATCTTTCTGATGCAGCAAAAGTAATTTTCAAGTATATAGACTTGGTCATAGTAATCGGTTTAACGAACCGATGCTTATTTGTTTTATCACTAATCAGTTTTGGAGTAAATGTATTACAAGTAATAAAATGTTCTATAATCTGATCTAACCCTCGGTCCATGACGTGGTTTTTGATGAACGTAGCTCATGTTCATGGGTCGTTCTTGTCTTGGGTTTATTAAATAATGTTAAAATTGTGTAAATGACGGCAAGTCGTACCAAAATATTCATTGAACCATCTAGAATAGAAAACAATTTAGAAAAGAAGAAATATTTAAATAATTTAAATAAATTACAATTGGAGAAATGTTTCGAGATGTTATAAGTAACAGATTTCGGCAGATACAAAAGACCCACTGACATTAGCTGAGTGTTAATGGTCTAAATAGAAATAATCATGTTTGCTGTCTGGTTTAATCAAAATGTATTTTATGTAAAATGATCGTTTTGATCGTACAGGTCTAAATTTGATTTAAATAAGTCATGGTTCGGTATATAACTTTTCATTTGTGAACCCATTAACACGTTGACTGCCACGGTGGTCGTTAAGTAACTGGCAACCGCCTTGCAATAGTACACGTTATTTGTTTTGGCAGTCAATGTGTTAATAGTTTCATGTTGCTTTACATTTTACAACAAAGTAAACCAATTGATTTATAATTATCTGTTTGCAAATATGTACATTGACAAATATGAATGTCTTTCTTGCAGTTGTGGTACTATCCGTGTACGACGGAAGAGCATATATACTCACTAGCGATTATCTTGCGTTTAGGTGCTAGAGTTATTTTGGTATGATTCACAAATTTTGTTTATATGGAAGGATTCAACATAAGTATACTTTGTATGAATAATTATGATTTCAATATTATTTTAGGTTCATTGTGATTACTTTGAAAAGAGCAGGTTATATGATCAAAATCAGTTTAGCTGCATTGAATTGTACCAATAAATTGTTAATATCTTATTAGCTAATTGGTTTGTTATACAAATAAGCATTGTTTTCCTCAAATTCAATTTATGTAGGTGACTCAAGGAAATTTAAAAGCAGATGATACCAACTCAGTCTAGGTGTTGATTTACATATTTTATTAGTTGTTTTTGATACTTTTATCTTTCTTCGTAAAAGGTCTTAATATTTCAAGACCTTTACATTTAGTTTCACCATCGCTGGCATGTTACCTTACTTCGATAAAAAGCCAGTTTGTTTTTATCGTGTATGTTATATATGGGAAATATCAAGAAGATATGAAACGTATTGAGAAAATGAATAAACATTGGAATAAAATTCATCTATGCCCCTTTCGTGGTAACACCATTTTGGATATCTGAGTGATAACAAACTGACGTGCCATGTTATCGACATAATTATTCGTGTTGACAACTGTTACATTCTACATTTAAAATGAAACGAAATAAAGTATTCCATTTACCATTTTGGTAGAACGATTAAAAAGAGATCAAAGTAAAACTGAAAAAATCTCTTGGATTCGTGATTTTTTATATTCTAATCAACCAACGGCGTGTCAAGATTAGCAGCAACTAGATTTTTATTGTAAGAGCAATTACAGGGCACGTGTTGTTCATGGGATATCCTTGAATTTCACTATATTCATTTATAAAACTTCTCGATATTTCCCACATGAATATCTAATATTCAATTACTACAGGGTGTTACAGAACCGGTAGTCACTGTTTATACAACACCTATCGTTGTTGAAAAAGGAGTCGAAAAGTTCTGTACATTTTTTTCCTACGGTGCATAAATTTCCTGTAATTACTAATCGAAGCACAGACAATGAATCACGTTCCCAAACGGAACGCCTAGCAGAGAGGACGCTGGCAAACAATTCAGAAGTTCCATAGATGCCTAGATCCACATGAACACTTGATGCTATAAAAGTTTGCTAATAAACCACGAGTGGAGGTAAAAGAGAGGTCGCATGTTAGTCAATGGTATTTTACATACTGGAGGAAGAGAGACGTATACAAAAAGTTGAGTACTGTCTTTAAGATGAAGAAAGAATGCAATCCGCTATATATCGCCGTAAGATTAAGAGAGATGGAGAGATGATTATAGCTCCACCATCCGTTGGTTAACATATTGTACTATTTAGTGAGCATCCAACGTCTGTATCGTTCTTGGCTTCTATGAAGACTTCTGAATTCTTTGACGCCGGTAGGGCTGCGTTCGGCTGCTGCGGCGTAGCATCCATATCGGCGTTTTCTCCGCTATGGAGGAACATCTGCGTTGGGGAACGGAAGATGTAGATTGATTGGCTGTGCTTCAATTAGTTATTACCGGAAATTTATGTACTGTAAGAAAAAGAAGTACAAGACTTTTCGACTCTTTTTTCAACAACGATAGCGCTGTATAAGCCGTGACTACCGTGACGTGTAGTTCTGTTACATCCTGTCTAGCGTTCGAAAGTATTATGCTTATATCCTGAAAGTCATTGTTTTCGATTCTAAGTTTTCAAATGCCGTAAAATATTAAAAATATGTGTTGATAAAACCATCTTGGTCCCGGTCACTTCAGAAAAAAGTTATATAAATATTTTGACACTTCAGAGATCACTTTCATTTTACCTTTAGGTACCTGTAATTTAATTCATACTTTGGAAAAAAAGCCATTTTTAATGGCATAAAATTGGTGGTCTTTTTTTTTTTTTTCAGAAATCTTTGAATTATAAATGCTATGATAGTGACTATGCTTTGTAATTGATTAACACATATGTTAAATTTGGGGTAACAACTACAAAATTAGCATTACCCCAGTGAACACTATTATATAACAGTTGGGTAAATGTTACGTTTTCAAAACTAACACGTTATGTAGCATAAAAGTAACACGGAAGTTAGATGTTAGTTATTATTTCCCACTCGGGAAGGTAACATGTTATATAACATGTCATGTTAATGTTATAAGTTCAGTTACCTTAAAATAATATTAATTTTTCATACATTTAATAAAAAATGATCAATAATTTTTTATTTTTAATTATTTTTTGGTACTTGACAATAGTTAGATATCAAATGACAAATCAGACTTTCAATGAAATTATGTAAATGATAAACTATCTGATTTTACTCAAAGACTATTATGATTTCATTCGACTAGCCAACAATTACTGATAATGTATATGCGCGTACGAATTAAAATCACATTTTTTCATACGGGTAGTAAACAAAATATGACATATATTAATCTTATGACATTTGACGATTAATTATGACTTGAATTTTAAAATTCTGTTACCAGAATTGGATTCACCACCCGAGATTACCGTGAGAAACTCATTTTTATGAAAATCCAACAATTTATATTTTTTTTCCGCCATGTTGGATTTGCGATTTTGAATTAATAAGTGTTGTTGCCGTATTTGAATTCAGCGGTTATAAAAACCATGCGTTTTTTATCACAATCCAATTATTTTGAAATCCTGTTAGTGATCCTAAAAATCTAGAGAAACTCTTTTTCCTTATAAGAACCCAATCATTTTTTAATTTTTTGTTCTCCACGTTAGGTCTACTATTTTGAATTAAAAAATTATATTGTTAGATTTGAATTTAGTTTAGATTTGATTTTAAAGCTAGGGTGAGCACTATAATTCATATTCGTCCCGCGAGAGACGATATCGAGTGACACTGAAAACTCTTATGCATGTTATCCATCATGTTTGTGTGACAATGATAGTCCGTGGTTTGGTCAATGACGATAACAGTCAGTGATCTTGAGCGTACGTAAAAATTGAAATTGTTATATCATTGCGTAGATCAGGGTCGGGTAAATTTGAACAAGTAGCTGAATTCTTGCTTGATTTTTGTAGCTATTCAAATTTATATTTCTTCTTCCCTAATATTTACGGGAGCATATTTCATTTTCTCCCACTCCTGAAAATTAGATCGTTGGTGCATAAAGTACTTGGTACACTGTGAAAAGAGGTTTCGGAAATTCTAGAATTATTTATAATACCGTATAGTAAAACGACAAAATTGTTAAATGTATCAGAAAACGGTTAAATTTCGCGCTAAATACATTAAAAAGCATGCGCATTCATAACGCAAGATGCATTGGAATGTTCGCTAGTTCGCTAGTGCATGTTGTGGATTACTACACGGAAATGGAATTATTCCAACGGACAGAGTTATAAAGTTGGATGCTAAACCATATAGGAACCATGGCCCAAATATATCAATTCCGTATATCTAATGTATCCGAGTAGTTAGGTACAGATATTTCATGAGTAGAAAAACTTGCTGTAGTATGTTTGAGTTTTCCAACGGTAGAATAGTATAATTTAAAATCTAAACGGAACCCATTGCCGGACAATGTAGTAACTTTCAATTAAAAACGAATGACTACTTCGTCAGCCGTTATTACAAAGTTTACGTTATTGTTGTAGGATAAGGACTCCTCAGTCGCGAATCAAATGTTTTGAATACTATAAACACTTTTGAGAAAACAGTTATATACAAAATTTTAAAGATTTTAAAAGTTTTATAGATTGATTATACCCGCTTGTCCATGTGTGGTGGGGTCAAGGTGACATAGAAAGCAACATGATTTTTTCAAAACGGAATACCCCGTTTTTTATCAGACAGTGTGGGGCAGTGTGGAGTCTTTCCAAAACACTGGCTGATTACCTATTTCTGTTGAGTATTGGCTGAGTTATGTTATGTTTTAGCCTCATTTACAGTGAGCAAAAAAATCCCATTTTAGAAAAAAAAGAATGTCTTATTTCAAACGGATATTTATTGGTTACTATCAACAACCCAAATTGAAACGTTGATCGAAAGAAATTAATATAAATTTTAAATAATACTCAATTTTTTAAGCTCAGCTTTATCAAAACTGTTTGATTCATAATCGTTATGCTCTCTGTTGCGATGTGATTTCCGTTCCAACTTTCGGCGCCCGGTTTCTATCACTCTAGATTTGTGCGCCAGTCGGCACCGGGCGATACTAAATAATCACGAGCTCTAACTGTCGCAATAACTACCAGGTGTATAAGCTTAAATCCGCTGTTTGCTCATAGATTGAGTTAGTGAGCATATTAAGATACTATGGACACGGCATACTTTTGTTTTGTATGAATTTGACGTCTGTCAACAATATTAAGTGCACATCATCAGCAATTTCGTACAATAACATACATTTTTCCTTCGGTAATCATGTCTAGTTTTTTGTCAGAAAAAGAGCATATGCGGGAAGCTCTGCTTTTCTGCATCAATTTGAAGAAATCAGCTGACGAATCGCATCGAATGCTCGTGGAGGCCTATGGCGACAGTGCTTTAACGGAAACAACGTGCAGAAATTGGTTTCGTCGGTTCAAAGACGACAATTTTGACCCGAGCGACAAGAAGCGTGAAAATCAGCCCAGGAAAGTTGAGGACCGTCAATTGCAGGCTCTTTTGGACGAGGACGATACCCAATCGCAAAAAATGTCTGCCGAGAAATTGGATGATACTCGACCGGCCATTTCCATGCGCCTATTTTAAGGTTATCCTTGGGATCGTGCTGAATAGGTGTCGCAAATAGTCGTTGAGTCGTGAGTGAGTGAGGAACAACGAACGGGCGGCAGTGTGTTGTTCGCGAGGCATTGATGGTGTCGGAACCATCGTGTGGGCCCGTCGCGTGTACGACTTGGTGAAGTGCGGATGGAAGCGATACTAGAGGTAGGAAAGTGAAGATCGAGGAGGCGGCCGTCCCGGTGAAGCCGCTGAAGAGTCGTCGAAGACGAGAGAGCAGAGCACCGAATGAGGGAGTGGAAACCTAGATGGAACATCATGAGAAGACTCAGTCCGCCTTCCACCCTACTAATAAGTACCGTAGAATAGACAGCGAGGACCAATAGATTCGTGGTGGGCCCAGTCGGGGGCCGCTATGCCTTGGTGTCAGGGTAACTGGATGCTTGGGTGTGTGGCGCGTCTCATGTCGAGCTATGGCTCCATATGTTCGCGTGTCCGTGCCCCGGTCTGGAGGTATGCGGCGTGATCTATGTCGAGCTATGCTCTATGTTCATGTGTCCGCGTCCGGGATCGGCGGTTGCTCGATATGGTGCCTGTGGCGCGGTTTCCCTGATCGGGTGGAGTCAGAGGGGGATAGGCATGATCGGGGCGCTCGGTGCGTTGTCCCGATGTCCTGGCGCGCGGGGCCGGTTCTACCTGGTGCTCGGGCGCGTGGCGTGTCTCATGTCGAGCTATGCTGTATGTGTTCGTGTATCCGCGCTCCGATCCGACGCCGTGTTCTATGTCGAGCCATGCTCCATGTTCATGTGTCTGTGTCCGGGTCCCGGGGGGTGATACCAGGTCAGTAGCGAATTTTCCCCGATCGTGCCGCGTACAGTGTCGTAATGATCGCTCGATGGCAAGAGCTTTTTCAAGTACCGTAATGATCGCTCAATGACAAGAGCATTCCCAAGTGCCGTAATGACCGCTCGATGGCAAGATCATCATCCCCATGTGCCTCAATAACCGCTCAATGGCAAGAGCCTTAGGATAGTACGGAATTAATTTAAGAAGAGAAGATGAAATGTAATTTGGTGAAGGTATCGCTATTATAGCAATAAAGTAATCCCGTGTATGTCGTTTGTCTGCTTTTCGTATTTACCCTCACTAGTAGGGCACCCGGTTCCTGGTGACCGCTACGGACACCCAGGATGGGTGATAGCCGTGCCTTGCCGCTACGGGGGTGCCTAGCACTGTGACCTAGCGATGACGAGGTCTGGTACTTAACATTACTTACGCGCGACCGCGGCATCCTTGTTGCTACCGATTTCTCAGAAAGATCCAAAAATGGTGAAGCTCTAATTAACAGGGACCGTCCGCCTCCTAATTGTTTCCCTAATTAATCAAAAAAGGTCGTATGGCCCGTATCGTAAATTCAACGAGGATCGTTGTTTTTCGTCGCTCTCGTCCTTCCACTCTTTATCTCACATTCAAACTTTCAACTTTCAATTTTAAAATCTCAATGGGCTCTCTGTGTCGGCACTCGCTAGTGGTCTATCCAAGAAGAAGGAGCCAGGCTCCCTTTGTTTTTTTTTTTACCCGGCGGACCGGGCACACGACCCCGGCCCTTTCCACCATTCGATAACCGATCCGATCGGGCGGAGCTTCCGAAAATTTCGGCCATTGGTCGACGGCACACGCCTCGAGTGGCGTGTGTCATTAACCGTTTTAGTGCCAGGGGTTTTTAAAAATCCGCGTCGGATTGTGCCATGAAACACGATAGCGTTGCGAATTGACGATCGGGACCATACATTGCGACACAGTTCACCACAGTACGCGAAAAGCGCGATCGCGTTGCGTGGCACTAAAACGATTACAGTCGAATCTATGCCATCCGTGGATCAATGACCCAGTTAAGCGAATCTAGTTCTGATTGGCTTGACCCCCTGCAAGGCCCGTCCGGGACGGTAACGCCGCAATTTGGGCCGCCACCGCATCCCACGTGCGCGGCGCCCATCCCTCTTTACTGACCACACACTGGCTCTCGGGCATCCGCGTGTCCACCATGGGAGCCTTAACCTCGAGGCCCGTACCGCGACGGATATTGGGGTCTCGTACCCCACACTCTGCAAAATAGGGCTCCGTACTCTTCTCCCGTGGAAATTCCGAACTTCGGCAGGGCGGCAGAATTCAAACTATCAAGAGAGACGGTTCGCTTAAGGGCGCTCACCACTCCAGCGATTTCACAGGGCCTCACAGGGACAATGATTCCGAACGTATTTATAAACCGATCGAGCTTAACGAGTGCTCATATCGAAGATGAAACGTTGACCTGTGTTTATATGGGAGCGATTTTCGATAAGTGGACATTTTAATATAAAAAAGTGCAACGACATAATTTCAATGCCCTTTTACCTAGGAAGGAGGTGCTCGATCGAAAATCGCTCCCATATAAACACACGTCAACATTTTATCTTTAAAATGAGCACTCGTTGAGCTCGATCGGTTGAGAAATACGCTCAAAATCGTTGTCCCCGTGGAGCACCTTTTTCAGGATTTTTGAGTTTCTCGCGAGGAATTTGGGCATTCCTTGGCAACCGTTGCCGACTCCAGGCGGAGCGTCCACCTGGCGTGTGCGTGCGGACGGGGGTCACACACGTCTCGGCGCCTAGTCCAGAGGCGTCTAGCCGTTGCGTGAGTCCTATACGTGCAAAATACGCACACATTTTTCGCTCGTTGCTAAACACCGCCCATTATGCGTCGCGTCTCCCTCATTCGAGCGAGAAAGTACGTTTTGGTTACCTCCCACCGAATTCGATGCTAATGCCATCTAGCGGTGGAAGTCAGCATCCCCACTTTGGTGGTGAACGCCGTTAATCTCCATCACTGATAGATGAACACTATTGAGAAGCTGTTCTTTGTTTACGGACAATCCTTTTTCACTCATGTGGAAGATTCACTCAACGAGATGTTTTTCTTCAGTTGTCGTAAGAATCGAGCTCGGCCCCATGGTTGCAATCAGCGGAGAAATATTCTTAATTTTGCCGAATAATGTGGTTAGCCGCACTACATATTTAGCAGCTGCTTTTCTGAATTAATTCAGTTAGCACATCAGCAACAAGCAGACATCAGAAGCAATGTAATCTTTAAATTAAAAAGATAAACAACTTTTCTAATACATATCGCATATACCACGAGATTTATTAAACATATGTTATCAATAAAGAGTACTTACCAAGCTATTTTTCACGTAATATTCACGTATATTATACCCTTTACGATCGACAGTTAACGTCGGCTGTCTAATTTGATTTAAATAGAGCTGCTTAAATCAGCGATCCCAATACAGCATCGTATGCAATATTTGGTTACTAGGGCTACCCAACTATGCACAACTATACAGGTATTCGGATAGTATTCCAATACTGGTACATCAAATGTTTTGTTTGTTCGGTAACAGAACGCGAACATTATATTGTTAAATACAGTTTTACACGAAAATAAAGAACTACATTGGATACTCTATTTCTTTCTCAACAAAATAAGCTATAATTTTTCCCGAAAACACGTAAAAGTTAAATGATAAGTGCTCTCCTAATTCCTTTGCATTTTCGATAAGGAATACGTTGAAATTACCTCCGCAGCGTGCAGACCTGAATAAACATCTAACATTAAATTATAATCCACGTAGAATGGTAATTAATTATTTCCCTACACGTCAATTACATATTGACAGTCGTTTCACAATTTTTACAATTGAAATTTTATTTATGGAATGCTATTTAAGGTGGTATTCGGCCATTAGTATCCTTACCTTAAGTGCATACATTTTTTTCAAAAATCTAAATTTTGAAAGTGTCAGGATAATTGTTAGGTGCTCACGAGTCATGTGTCAAAGTTTCAGACAGTTCGGTTCAATGCCGTTCAAAAATAGTGTCTTCTTCAAATCGACTGATTTGAGGGGGTATTCATTTAACCTTAAATTTCGACTTTATCTCAGTTGTTTAACTACATCTAATTTTTGTTATATGTCATGCAGGTGTAAGCTGTAACGAAAATTTGTTAGCCACTTCAAAACATGCGAATTAAGTGAAGACGCACAGTCTCTCACAACTAAGGCCGGCATGTTTGTGAAAATTTGGCTTCGCATTCTGACGTGGGATGAATGAGGAAGAATTGTTGAAACGGTCAGCTGCAGAGCGGGATAGGATATTCAGCTGCTATGACCGCGGTAGAGAAAATGGTGCTCAAATTGACTCCTGGGAGGATCCTGGATACGAGGTTTATCATACCACAGATAGATATGGCTTCATACAGTAAGTTGTATTATGTACATTTCTTAGGAATATAGTAACAAATATAGGGAATATAAAACAGACACTTATTGGTTACTTCCTGTCTTAAGTTAATGCGAACGAGGTTCAGTCAATATCACATTTCTCAGCTTTTCAGCACCCATTCTTCCCTGTTTAGCAGAATTCGAATCTTTATGAAGTGCATGCAAATACAAAAATGGCCTAGGAGTGGTCATAATGTTTTATTAAACGGGCTCCAAAAGTCATTCCGTTGAACTACGATTCTGTTTTGGAATTTATTTTACTTCGAATTTACATAATAATTTGTCAGTAAACGTGTAAGTCTCAAAAGGATGTATTGTATAATTCGTACATCGGGACAATAATCGATCAATAATCACGTTTCAGTTAAATACTGCGACGTGGTTTTTGCCATCATTCCGACGCACTGATTCTATCACACTAGACTGGGCGATAGCTGCCTCCGGGCAGCCCTAAATCACAGAAATGTCCACCTATACTTTCTGAAATATTCAAAGTTGTAAGTTCCCGGCTTAGACAGCGCTACTTAATATGCGACACGCGGTCGCATACTCCCCGTTGCTACTGCTTTCAAAGAACGACGGGGTTCTATTAATTGAGCCGCTCAGTGCACACATTGATTAACTCCATAAAACAAAAAGTTGAGAAATGCGATGAAGTAATGTAGATTCTTTTTTAAAATTCCTATTATAATATAACTTCAAATATATAATGTAGAATACATAAATACAGTTATAGTTTTCATCTAACGGTATATAAAATTAATAAGAAAGAATAGCCAAAAAATAATCGTCTGCATTTTATATCGACAAATGTTTTTGCAGGTATTAAATTTCCTCCCCTATTCCTGTATGCCAAACCTTTTGTTCCGTTATGCTTTTGTCAATTTCGTGCCCATTTATCAGGATTACGACTTCTTTTCCTCCCAATCGATGGGTTTGTTGGGGAATTTGTACCGTTGCAATCAGATGAATCCGAGAAATACGATAATCGTCTTCTTGCCCCAGACTTTGTGCTGATAAATCGTATTGAAGAATCATCCCTGCTTTCCACATCCACATTGTTATTAGTTTCACTCGTCTTGATTATAACGGTATAATATTTAGTTATTTAAAAACAATCAGGGAGTAATGTTGAAAAGACCAAAAAATATGTAATCCGTGTAATATTGGTGAAGTATACGGTAACATTCAGCGTGAGAGATCCCTGTTATACTAACTACCGTCTACATTGCGCTTCTTTCTATCTGTTTGCTAATGCGATTTTATTACTCATATTGTTGAAAGGGGAAAAGCATCTTCGGCTGTTTAAAAAAAAAAGCGTCGATGTACGGCCGCAACAGATAATCCAATAATACTATAGTGCCAGGTATTCGTCTACGATTTACATTAGAGGATGGAGTTAATCAAAATGTCTTCTGAAATAAATTACTCATTATTCAATGCCCAAAAAAATTTTGCCGTTTAATGGGGTTAATCTCTATTAATCAGGAAAGATATTATAAATATAAAAAGTTATGACTATACCAAGTGCTTTGACCCCTAAATTTAAGATTTTTCAAAAAGTGGAGTTAGTCGATGTGTGCACTGAGCGGCTCAATTAGAGACCATCCACCTCCTAAAGGATTCTTAACCAATTCAAACACAAAGCTATATGGCCAATACGTCATTTACTGTCGGTTTTCTGCTTCTCATCGCCTCCCCTCCCGCATAGCGCAGAGGATGCCGGTAAGGCAGACAGCCGAGCGCAGCCTTACCGACGTTCTCTTCGTTATGCGTTCCGTTGAGGAATACGATTGATTGGCTGTACCTCAATCAATTATTACAAGAAGATGATGTAGTGTAGGACAAAATAGTACAGGACTTTACGACTCCTTATTCAACAAGGAAAGTGCTGTCTAAACCGTAGCCACCATTTCTGTTACACTCTGTATATTGTTCCCTATTAGCTATACAAGAATATATGAGGTCACGTAGATATCTGCACATGATCACACACCATTATATCTTGATTATATACAGTTCTAAACAACCATATACGAAAGGGTACATGATTGTATGGAATTGCATATCGTTATGTACAATTATTTTTTCTCGGGCGGGTACCCGGTTACTGACATAAGAATTAAGCTCAGCTGCCCTATGTCTACTTGACTCGGGATCATTACATTTTATGTACATAAACATGTTAGACTGAAAAGTTAATGTACTCCAAATAGTGAAAGACTTTGAAATAATTAATAATATTCTTGCATCAAACTGAAATTTACCAGTATGTCTGACCCATACGAATTAGCTTCGGATGGGTGCCGTGTGTGACTTTGTCTTGCCGACGTTTTGCCTACATTGCAGCGGGCATTATCAAGGCTAGGAGGCACTGATGTAATTATATCTCCATTTACTGGAACTGCCTCTTACATCGTGGGAGAGTTGACGATGGGCTAATGAAGACTAGAACTACCGGCGGATTTTTTTTGGCAGTGGTAGGCCATCTAAAACCAATCATTTTGACTGGACTTGGTAGTTCTAGCGTTAAGTTTCACCTGTTATGTGGGTTGGCGGGGAGTCCTTCATCAGATTGTACCTGCGAGGGTCCACTAATCAGGTGTTCCCGTTAAATTTGGTTCGGCAACCGAATTTAAGAAACCTAGAGGAGAACGTTCTATGTACAGATCATGCGATATTCTCTGTCGCGGTTGATGTTGGGATGTTTCAGAGTTTCTGTGGCTTTGTAGTGTTTTCTAAGGAAGAACTACGAGGTCTTTGTAAGGACGGTTGCGTTCTCAAACAGGATTTTGTGACCGGTTTCAAGGTGTTCATCTACTGCGAATCATTCGAAATATTGCCTGATCGATCTTTCTTCCATTCGTGTGGCCACTTTCATCCCGGGGTTCCCGATGTACATCTTCCTGCACGAGCCAGGGATTTTATAGACTTCTAAAGAGAATAGTGGTGGTGTGGGATCTTTGAGGAATATTCGGAGTTGGGCGATTGTTCTCGGGGGGTTGGAAATGGGTGGCGTGGAATGTTCTTTTTCTTTATGATACTGTCTTCCGTTCAGAAACACCTTGGACATTGGGAAAGTGTATAGTGGTTCTTTTTTGGTCTCGTTGAAGTGAGGGTAACCTAGGTCTTCTTTTTGTGGTATTTATGGATGTCCCGGTTTATATCTTTGAGACTGTAGCCGTTAAGTTGGAGGATATTTTTTCTCGAGCGTTTCTGGTTCGATAATGGTGAAGGCTCCGCATTGACACTGTACCTCTTTTGACTTCATTGCAGATTTAACTGTTCAAATTCAATATAAACCCAAGACTTAATCCCTAAAAACCCATCGGAGGATGATCCCCAGGTCGGAGTAAGAGAGCAGGCGGCCACCCCATCACTTCGGCGGCACGCAATCTATTAGTAATGTGAAGAGGCATTCAGCCCACCACGTTAAGTCGTATGGTAGAATAATTTGTCCAGAAGTTACATTAATTATAGAACGACGTTGATGCTCCGCCGACAGCGGCCCCTTAAGATGCCGACGCTCTAACCAACGTTGCGCAGCACTCAATAAAATAATTGAGAATCGCTTTGGGTTAGTCACCGTAGCTTTTGAAGTTAACTAAGGATAGCGCCGAACTATCCGCCATCTGAAGATAATTGGGTCGTGACCCAATCTCCCTCGTGGATTCTCTACAATTTTGAAATTTCTCAGTGAACGGGGCAGCCGTGGGGAGGCTCATTGACGCGTTAGCAGCACGCGCCGCACTGATATGTGCCCATAATTATGAAAGTGGTCTAAGTCATATATTTCTTGTTTCGAGATATTTAATGAATTGCATTTGAATAAATTAAAAAATATTTTTATATTATGCAACATTTTAATTTCGAGTTTTATTAGTCTTGATTAATGGAAATGTATTATGAATATGAAATTTTTGGTGAATTTCATAGGAAAATGTTTTTAAAGGGTGAATTGACTTAGACCATTTTCAAAATTAACTGAATGTCCTATAAATGACTTAAAACAATAAAAAACTACGAGTTTGATTAGAAACGATAATTTTAATGCAATAATTCATGAACATTTATTAATTATTTTTCAAAAGAAATCCATTTTTATCATTTTAGGCTTTCATCATTATGAGTTTTAAAGATTTTTAAAATGTTCCTGAAAAACTGGAGATATGTAAATATAATATCTTTGTTTTTCTTCCGTTACTGGTCTAGTGGTGGGGTATAGTGGAAGTAATTTAATATTTCCATATATTTTTGGTCTTCCTCTATTAGGCGAAAGATTCAAAACGTGGAATTTAGAATCATCTAAAGAAGTATTACGTGGTCGTATAATATCTGCAAATCACATCATATCCGAATAGTAATTAACATATTCACATAATATGTACGTTGTCATTAACTTACCTGAACCGCTATCCGTGGACATAGTGGTAAAATATATAAATTATTTTTCCGCGAATAATTAGTTCGGAAGAGCCCAACTTAATTAATGCACTTTCAAAATAGAACAAAATGAATTCCATGTATTGTTAGGTAGACCGGAAAATATTGTCGTTTCTGTTACCGTTTGATTGTAATTTGTCGGCTTATCGTGTAGTTCAAAAACGCGCCAAAGAGGGCCACGTACCATTTTAAGGTTATGTTTATATAATTTCTTTACATTTTTGACGTAGACCACTTTCATAATTAACACTAAATGAATTCCATATAATGTTGAAATTACAACCACTCTCTAATGGTTCATTTTTGATAATATCGTAAAAATGACATTGAATTAATTTAGCTTAAGATAATGTGGGGTGAAATACCTGATAAACTCATTTATTTTTAATTTGGACTTAGACCACTTTCATAATTATGGGCTCATATGTCCAGGGCAGCTGACCTTGGGGTCTCTGCCGAGTCCCTCGGCGGTGATCTCGCCGAAATTTTCTTCTTAGGCGCTCCAGAAGTGGTGGAGTTGCCGTTGCGTCCTTGTCAACCTCAGACCTGCTCGTAGGGTTGTTACCGCCCTTGGTTGGTTGATCACTGGGGGGCCAGGACGGGGCCTGCAGTAGTGCCTTCCCCATTACTACGCTAGGCTACGCTAAAGGGCCGGAATCCTCTCTCCGGAAGGGTGGATGTTGATGCCTGCCTCGGGTCCCTTGCGGCCCTTTGGGTCGGTGGATGGCGTGGCGGAGGCCCTCTTCTGGCGCCCGTCCCCTTGTGGGGGTTCGTTCCTGGTGATCTCCCTCGTAGTTCTAGACGCTGTTGACGGATCACGTAATGTGGGGTGAGGGGCTAGGCGCTACCTCTGACCTCACCGAGACTAACCGTTCTCATGAATTGGTTCGATTCGGGTCTCGCTTACAATACCCGGGTTATCTGTTTCTTTCGACCTTCTATTAACACTAGGTTTACGGGCGTTTTTTATATACCTGTTTCTACGAGCACCCGTCAAATTGACGGGTAAACGAAAACACGCATTTTCTTTAAAAAATCGATTTATTCAAATTAAGTCTGTATTAAACAACACTAGGCTTTACGTTTAAATAAATGATTAATAAGTAAAAAGTCCTGTTTTAAAAATTATCACGGAAATGATTGGAATGCTCGTTCTCTCATCCTCGGAGTCGGGACTAGGAAGAATGCGCATCCTTTTCTTGCTACGACACCCTTTCAAGAAGTTTTCCTCTTCACTATCCGAAGATACTTCTATTTCTCCACTTTCAATGTAAACTTTCACTCTCATCTTCGCCTTACACTCTCTGCAACGAAGCAAATATATATGGATTGTTTATGAAATTAGCTAGTCCGTCAATTTGACGGGTTTCGTAGAGATAGGTATACTACATACAAATTTTAATAATTAGAAGGCTTAGGAAAAAATAATTGTGTGTACAAATTCTTTGGATGAAGTGATTAATTTACGATACAAAAATGGTTAAAATGAATGCTATGGTTTTTTCGGTATTTCTTTTTGAAGTTTGAATTCCGTCAAATTGACGGGTCCCGTAAACCTAGTGTTAACATCTTCCTGTGGCTCGGAGAAGCGTTACAGATTCTCCAAGTTTTGATCGAAACTGATCGAATCGATTCGAATTTTCGCGAGGAGAATTTCGATGTGCATATGATTTCTCCGTTCCTGCTCCTTATTCCAAGGCCATATTTTGGGTCGGGCATTCCCATAAAAATGCCATGTCAAAGTTCATATTTTTTTAAATACAACTTTCTCCTGTCCCAGATTAGATATTTACATATACATTTCTTTAAGAATTTAACTGTAGAAGTATATTGGCCATTTTTATGCTAGAAACTGCATAAATGCGCCAGTGATTATGTACAGGCTAAAGGTCGTAGGAAATATTATGTAACACTTATCCAATTTAATGCATATTTCCCTTGAATGAAATTCAGCCCAGGAATAATGCGTTTTATACTGCTCTAGGTGAATGAAAGAAACATGAAAAATTTGAATACTTTTTTTTTTAGCGACAAGCGACTACCACAGAAATTGGATCCGAACGAAAGGAGGTTACATCACGTGGAAATGGAGAGATTGAAGAAATGGGAAAAGATGATGGAGAATTGGAATACTTATGCCACTAAGGACAAGCTAAGACGTAGAATATACAAGGGCATTCCTGACAGATTTCGAGGCAAAGTGTGGGCTCTACTTTTGGGTATTGATATCCTAAAGCATGAGCAGGCTGGCAAGTACGATGAAATGTTACAATTAGCGAGACAATGGAGCACGGAGATCAGACAAATCGATGCAGACGTTGCCAGGCAATATCGAGACCATATCAATTATAGGCATGTATTTTCTGAATATAGCGAATGTAAATGCTACATACATTTTGTAACATATTCTACACAATGCATTACAATAATTGCAAGAACTAAACCTTTGTTTTCAGGATATTTTGAGCTTTCTTCGATTTTCATTCCTAGCAATAATTAACAATATTTACTATACTGCTTAATTATCATTCTTAGTTATGTTTGCCATTAATTATGATCCAGAGTCACAAGATATATTATCACTTACTTTTTTTTGTGTTTCAATCGTGAGATAGACATTTGAATATTCCGTGATTTTTTCAGTCGCGGATTAATGGCGGAAAAAGTACGCGTGGAGGCCTCAAAAATAAAATAATTACATTTTAAATTTCTATGCTTCTGTTTGATTAGAGGAAACAAAAAAAAAGTGAAACAAAACATATACAGATTTTATTTATACCGAGTAGTCCAGTAAATTAAAGCACCTTTAACATCTTAGAATATTTGGGGAATAATTTTTTATATTCTGAGACGTTCTTTGAAGAGATTTCACTTCGTTTTTAAAAATGTTTATTTCAATTTCTTTATAATTTGTAATAAGTTCGTCACATGTATCTCCAACACTGGTTATTTCCGTAATACTTTAATATTATGCGATTATTATGTGATTGCTGCGTTAATGAATGATGCGTTACCTATTCTGTTATTATTTTATCCATTCCTACAATGTTGCAAACAATAGAATTAAATGAAAGGATACTTACGAATGTTAATTTTCAGTTTTGCACTTCGTTAAATCTTGCAGTCAGAATCGATGAAATAGTTTGAGGCAACATCCGATTTCTCTTAGTCTTACAGAGTCTATATCAGTACCAGAACTGCCCGATTGAGAGGATCATTTCTAAAAATACTTGGGGGGAAAAGTAAAGGTATTGTAGCGTACAAGGCTTGAAATATTAGTACTTCTGATCTACCAGGTGTATAAGCTTAAACCCGCCGTTTTTTAGTCCGACAAACACATGTTTTTTTCGTAGAAAGCAAAACAATAATTTATCAAAGTACTGGCCCTCGCTAGCTACACATTTGTCACATCTTTTGGGCAATTTGTGGATACCACGCCAAAAACATTCCTTCCCTTTCGAGGTAAACCACTTATCAAGCCATTGTCGGACGTCTTCGTAAGAATCGAAATGTTGCTCAGCAAGCGTGTGGCCCACCGACGAAAACAGGTGGTAGTCAGAAGGGGCCAGGTCTGGTGAATAAGTGACATGGGGTAGCACCTCCAAATTAAGTGCCTCCAAGTAGTTTCACACCATTTTTGACGTGTGCGAAGGTGCGTTATCGTGGAGGAAAATCAGCTTGTCATGTCTTTGTTGATAATCCGGCCTTTTTTCATGCAGAGCACGGTGCAGTTTGATCAGTTGTTAGTGGTAGCGGTGGGCATTGACAGTTTCGCCAGGTTTCAACAGCTCATAGTAGATGATACCCTGCTGATCCCACCAAACGCACAGCATCGTCTTCCGTCCGAAGCGATTTGGTCTTGCGGACGATTTGGATGGTTGGCTGGGATCAATCCATGATTTCTTGCATTTAGGATTCTCGAAAAATATCCACTTTTCAATATCAGTCACAATTGGATGCAGCGCGTGGCCCACCGACGAAAACAGGTGGTAGTCGGAAGGGCCCGGGTCTGGTGAATAAGTGACATGGGGTAGCACCTCCAAGTTAAGTGCCTCCAAGTAGTTTCGCACCATTTTTGACGTGTGCGAAGGTGTGATATCGTGGAGGAAAATCAGCTTGTCATGTCTTTGCTGATAATCCGGCCTTTTTTTCATGCAGAGCACGGTGCAGTTTGATCAGTTGTTAGTGGTAGCGCTGGGCATTGACAGTTTCACCAGGTTTCAACAGCTCATAGTAGACGATACCCTGCTGATCCTATCAAACGCACAGCATCGTCTTCCGTCCGAATCGATTTGGTCTTGCGGACGATTTTGATGGTTGGCCGGGATCAATCCATGATTTCTTGCATTTAGGATTCTCGAAAAATATCCACTGTTCATTGTTAGTCACAATCGGATGCAGGAACGACTTTTTTTTTTGTTTGGCGAGCAAGATATCGCATGTGTTTTAGCGTCGCTCCATCTGCCTATGGGTCAATTCACGCGGCACCCATTTCCCGATCTTTTGAACCTTTCCCATGGCACGTAGACGCATGGAAATGGCTGGTTGAGTAACATCCAATTGCTCGGCAAGCATTTTTTGCGATTGGGTATCGTCCTCGTCCAAAAGAGTCTGCAATTGATGGTCCTCAACCTTCCTGAGCCGATTATCACGTTTCTTGTCGCTCAGGCCTAAATTGCCGTCTTTGAACTGACGAAACCAATTTCTGCACGTTGTTTCCGATAAAGCATTGTCGCCATAGGCCTCTACAAGCATTCGATGCGATTCGGCAGCTGATTTCTTCAAATTGATGCAGAAAAGCAGAACTTCCCGCATATGCTCTTTTTCTGGCAAAAAACTAAACATGTTTACCAAAGGAAAAATGTATGTTGTTGTATGAAATTGCTGATGACGTGCACTTATTATTGTTGACAGATGTCAAATTCATACAAAACAAAAGTATGGCGTGTCCATAGTATCTTAATATGCTCACTAACGCAAAGTATGAGCAAACAGCGGATTTAAGTTTATACGCCTGGTAAATAAATTTTCCAAGCAAGGATATTTATATTTTGGTCCCACCAACGTATCAAAACTCTTTCCCTTTCAATATTATTAAAAATACTGATACCTTATGGTCAAAATATATAATGTCAATAAGTTGACAATTGTTGACTTCAGTTCAGATCGAAGATATTAATTACGCATTGATGCTTATTAATATCAATTCTCCATATCACAAAGTATTTTCAGCAATGACTTTCTCCGAACAGTTATAGTGAAGGTATCGGTCTCTTCAGATTGAGAATGGCCGTTAGATTGCCTCAAATTGGTTTATCCATGATGTGTCCAGATTGGTTTATCCATGGTCCATGAACGTCTACTGTTAGATTTAACGGGGTGAAACTGATTATTCCTAGAAATGTCCATTCCTTACAAATCAATTTGAAGTCGACATTTCATATATTACCCAATGTTATAAAAGAAAAATAATATTTTCTAAACGTACCAGAAATGTAACACCGTCTTGAAAATATTGTCCATGATAAAGCAGGAAGTTTTTCAAGTAAATTAACATTTCAGCGATACGTTATTTACAAAAAAATTATTTTGATTCTAAGACAAAATATATACATGTGTATATGTTAGATTAAAAGGGGTAACGAAACGGAACAAGCCTAACGGAACGGAAGTGGAAGGAACAGACTCAGAGCGGGCGGAACGACTCTCGCGATTCGATAAAACGGATTCAAATATTATGGCGCATTTGGGTCATGCGCATACGTACACGGACTATGCGGCTGCAGTCCGCGGTTTCCTCTCCCCGGCCTACCCCTATTATGAGGGCGACTTAACCCTTTGAGGCACGACATTTATACCCCACCGCATTAAAAGGTGGGACACTTTTAATAACACCGTGCCTCAAAGAGTTAACACACTACATACCTACTACAGTGGTGTAGTTTATGGAAGCCTCACCATCTGAAGAGACCGAATGGGCGACTCGTACGATAGGCACTCCATCTCCTGGAATACAACAACACGATCGCACATCAAAAGGGAGTTCTAACATTGCGTTTCGAATGCACTCTACCTGATGCACGAGCTACAGGCGACCGATGAAATCGCCGTTGTCGAAACCAAAAAGGACGAAAACTAGCCTTCCCCTTCCACGAAGGAATCGTGATACCACCACCGACTCGAACATGTACAACGATTTCCCGAAGAAAATGAAGTATGGAAAACGGAGGGCGAACACCTATACCAAAATTGCCCAAACTTGTTCCTCGATTTGCTTGTTCTCTATTTAACCCCTTAGCTTACAATGACGCCTCAGAGGCGTCGCAAGGTTATCGGACCAAACATGAATAAGACGCCTCAGAGGCGTCGCAAGGTTGCGCGCGACCGACCTTGGTGTCGCTTTTGGCTCGCACAGTTGGAAATTAGATCGTAAGGGAAGGGGTTAAATGCTTGGGAGCTTGTGGCGTCGCCGACCTGTCGAGAAGATATCTTTGCCAAGGCTCACGACGAACCACAAATCGAACATCTCGGAGTTATTCGAAAATGCGGGACGTGTCAGTGATGTAAAGTAGAGCAAATCCCCCCCGAGATTAATGGGACAACGCAGTATTTACGACCCGTGGAAGATGGTACCCGCCAACGTTATGTGACTCCTTCCCCGAATCCTCGCCGGACTTACATCTCTGTCTTCCACGATCTCCACGCAATATGTATCCAATGCATCCCGTAACGCGCTGCGCCCGAGAAGAAGGTTGAATTTGCCTTTGAGAAGAATACCATGTACCGATGGTGATGTCCTGACTTCTCACTGACAGCGGCAATGGATTCGGCAACCGAAAAATGACATTCTTGAAGACACGGAATCCATTTCGCAACCTTACCGATGTATCATCCCCAAGCGGATCCCATCGAACGGATGAATGGAGTCTCGAAGATTACGATTCCCGCTATGCCGATCGAAACCATCGAAGATGGGACGTATTGTGGCACCTGCTCGCTTCGTCTATACCACCTCCGTTCACGGCACTTTGAAGATGAGTCCCGCCTTTTTTAATCCTCTGCCGACTCCATTAGGCCGATATTTCATCAGCACTCCAGCGACTAGCAATAAACGACAGATGTCCCGCTTACGACAGAATTTTTGTCGCTTGAATAAAGTACACCAGCACTAAACAGCACTCTGTCGTAGAAAAGTTCGAAATTCCAAACGTTTGTGCGACAGAAACTGTTAAAGACACGGCGGAAGTTCTCCCACTTCACTGATTCTCTGCTGCCAATCAGAACTTCTTTTTCGCGATTTATTGTTCCATCGCCTGTAATTGTAGCTCTAATGAAATATCGGCCTTATTCACCTTTATTCGCGTGTCGTATCATTGCGTGAAACATAACGACCCTCCAACAAGACGCGGAATAGTGGACCGAACGCATACTCCAAATGTCGAAAATGCATGATTTAACTCTACGTTCTCTGGAAGAGGCTCACCAACGACAAGCGAAATATAATCGAGAACGTCGCGATATCCTCTGTATCCATCATACATCAAGACTACCTACGAATTCAAGACTACCTACGAGTCTCAACGAGAAGAAGACCGGGAAATATATTTCTGACCTTAAAACCAGCACACGTTGACCGCGAACGCGACTACGGGACTCATTCGGTCGATTTCGAACCTCGTACCGACTAACAACGCTAGGTCCCCAGGTTCGAAACGGAACTAGCCGTCACGAAATGCAGCAGAGAACCACCGCCAACGCCGAAACCAAACCAGTCGCTTCTAAACACGGTAAACACGGCTGAGATTTCTTTTGTATTCGCTTCGCGATCGTGTTTGACTGCACCTTGACCGCATTGGACGGTCCATCAATCGAAGTCGACGAGCCCGTGTCCATTCTCGTGAGTGCGGAGTGTCATTGGGTTTCGACTCCTCGTGCTCCCATCCTGGCAGAGCTGCAAAGAGAAAGAATAGAAGAGCAAGTGAATGATCTGGAGTCGCTCTGATTGCTTTATTGCGGCCTCCAAAAGGCGACGACGTGGGGGAGGGTGGCGCCTACGCGCCCATGAGCCATCCGTAAACCTCCTCGTGGCGGAGGCCGGATGTGGGCCCATTCCATGGGTCCGTAACGAAACGGCAAATGGCTACTGGGGAACCATGAGAGATGCTCGCTCTGCGGAGTTTGACTACACTCATGTTCCCCCAGAGTTACCGGCGAAAGGTGGCCCTCATCATGGGAATACTTCTCGACCGGACGGCTGGGGTGTGTCGGGTAACCCGTCCCGCGTCCCGATTTTCCGGGTGCGGGTTGGGGGCCAGCCCCACCGGCCGTAATAAGAAGGCCGACGAGCTAGTACGGTTCGATAGATGGGATAAACGATCCGAACATTCACTGGGGAACTTGGCCGATGGATCAGGTTCCCATCCGACCTAGCCGGGAAAGCTCGCCAAACCACGCTGGAGCATTGCGTCTCAGCTGGCGCCTTGCACGAATGCTCGCACCACGTGGGTGCAGGGGAGGGACCTCCACGAGGTTCCTTGCGGGCAACGGGTGGGGTCAAGCGGCCTCCCTTCGGAGAGTGCGTCGCGGATGCCCTGTCTCGGCTAGCGTCTCTCCGGGTTTGAACGAGCGGTCCGAAGCATTCGGGTTTTTCCAGCCCGTCCTGGGCCTTCGGGCCCCCATGATAGTGGGGGCGCTGGAGGCAGATGGTTGTTAACCCCCTAGAAATGGGGGGAGGGGGGGCTACAAGCCCCAGGTATGGCGAGCCACAAGGCCTATATCAACGTTGATTGCTTTATTGCAGCAGTGTCCTGCGTACGAAATGACAGCGTCGAAATGTTCTGGTGTTAATCTTTCCGTTACGAGCGCTGACTATAGTTGGCATCTGCGCGACGTCCTGGGTGTACGAGCGTCGATTATAATCGGTACACATGCGACGACCTTTGTGTACAAGCGCCGACTTTAGTCGGTAACAAATGCTACCATATCTTTTCAATGTAACATACTATATGTGTTTAGGAAGAATGATTCATTGTTGCTATGCGCTCAATTATTACTTCATGGGTATATTTTCGTAAAATTTAATAATTCGCATATAACACCGAATGCATGTATTTGGTAAAAGTAACTGATTTCATTGTTTTTGTGCGATTAATCGCCATTAGATATGACTCGTCATGGATATGACTTTGTAAAATATGCTATTTCAATTGGATGGATGTATTTGGGACAAGTTTTTTTACACCGATGGTATTTTCGTGGTGATTTAGGATATACGGAAGCTTTACTGCGCGTATTTTGAAGAATTTTCTCGATATTCCCTATATGAAACTGTAACGTATAATATAATTAGTACAATGTTCTGAATTATTATGACTAGGTTTTGATAGTCTTCGTTTTCAATTCTAATCTTTCAAAAGGCGTATAACACCAAAAATATGTATTGACGGAGCCATCTTGGTTCTAATTTGGGAGAATTAGAAATTATTATGTTAAAAAATTAAGTTTTTAAGGTGTTAGGACTTTTCAAAGGCCTCCATCCTCACGTGACAAAATTTTAAATCATTCGGTGCACCCAATTTAGAGAAAAGTATTATGAATAATTTAATGCCTCGGACCGTTTTCACGTCACTTTAATGATAAGATATTTTGACTTAAATGCTCCGATCCGTGTAACTTTTCATCATATATAGCTACTTTGATTATTATTCTCTTACTATTCCTATTACTTTAAGCAAACAGTAATCGACCTTTTTGAAGTAGCGAGATGTTTTGCAGTTGAATGAATTTTTTTTATTATTGTATTAATATTAATAATAGTATGGTATCCATTTGATTTTTCAACAGGGAAAGATATAGCATTAAACAACGTTCCATGTTTTACGTTTTGGCCGCCTACAGTATGTACAACATGGAGGTCGGATATTGCCAGGGCATGTCCGTATTGGCTGGACTTCTCTTGTTGTATATGGACGAAGAAGATGCGTTTTGGGGACTTTCCGTGCTTCTTTCGGATAAGAAATACAGCATGCATGGTTTGATTAATTTTACGTATTTTATATTTTATTTGTTCGTACATGTTTTGATATCTACTAACAATATTCATGACCTAATTGCTCAGGGATTGCTAGATACCGTTACAATTCGCTGTATCATCCAATTTGATTAGGAATTCTTTAAGGTAATGTAAAAGGGGCATTTTAGGTGTCTTGTATATGAAACTTTTCTCCGAACATGGTGTACCAAATCGTTCGAAATTTGAACTCGAGAAAAGAGGGAGACCCGCAGCAGGATCCTGATATCCATAAAATTTCATTTAGCCCTAGAACTACCAAGCCCAGTCAAAATGACAGGTTTTAGATGGCCACAGCCAAAAGAAAATTCCACCGATAATTTCACTATTAAGGGCGTTCACCACTCTAGCGATGTTGCAGGGTCTCACGGGGACAACGATTCCAAACGTATTTCTAAACCGATCGAGCTTAACGAGTGCTCATATCAAACATGAAATGTTGACCTGCGTTTATATGGGAGCGATTTTCGATTAGTGGCCATTTTCATATAAAAAAAGTGCAACGACATAATTTCAATGCCCTTTTACCTAGGAAGGAGGTGCTCGATCGAAAATCGCTCCCATATAAACACACGTCAACGTTTTATCTTTAAAACGAGCACTCGTTGAGCTCGATCGGTTGAGAAATACGCTCAAAATCGTTGTCCCCGTGGAGCACCTTTTTCAGGATTTTCGAGTTTCTCGCGAGGAATTTGAGCATTTCTTGGCAACCGTTGCCGACTCTAGGCGGAGCGTCCAACTGGCGTGTGCGGGCGGCCGGGGGTCACCCACGTTTCGGCGCCTAGTCCAGAGGCGCTAGCCGTTGCGTGAGTCCTATACGTGCAAAATACGCACACATTTTTCGCCCGTTGCTAAACACCGCCCATTATGCGTCGCGTCTTCCTCATCCGAGCGAGAAAGTACGTTTTGGTTACCTCCCACCGAATTCGATGCTAATGCCATCTAGCGGTGGAAGTCATCGTCGCCACTTTGGTGGTGAACGCCGTTAACTTAAATTTCGTTACATGAAGGTTCTACCAAGAATTGTAGACGGAAACGCAACACCCTATACCGTCCTTTATCTTAATTTGTACAAGACAGTCCGACTTGTATCCTAAATTTTAAACGCTGATCGAAACTCAATCGCAAAAGATAATTGATAAACCAATTGCAAGAGGTAACCTTAAAAGACGGGAGATAAAACAATTTTCGATTGTTATTGGTCCTCAAAAGGCAATTCTTAAATTTCGTTAATAATAGAGACAGTCTCTCCCATCGGCACGAGATCTGACCACCGAACCAGCTAGTCAAGATTAGTCAAAGATAGCACGATTACCGGCCTTGTAATGCGTGCGCTAAAATGGTACACACATTACCTTAATAATTAGACTAATTATTACATTACTTGTAATATATTCCTTGAATGATAAATTTACTGTAACTTGCAATTGTACTTGACCAATTATATGGCAAGTAAAATTGAAACTTGTGAATTACCGGCCTTGGAATGCGTGCGCTAAAATGGCACACACATTACCTTAATAATTAGACTAATTATTACATTACTTGTAATATATTCCTTGAATGATAAATTTACTGTAACTTGCAATTGTACTTGACCAATTATATGGCAAGTAAAATTGAAACTTGTGAATTACCGGCCTTGGAATGCGTGCGCTAAAATGGCACACACATTACCTTAATAATTAGACTAATTATTACATTACTTGTAATATATTCCTTGAATGATAAATTTACTGTAACTTGCAATTGTACTTGACCAATTATATGGCAAGTAAAATTGAAACTTGTGAATTACCGGCCTTGGAATGCGTGCGCTAAAATGGCACACACATTACCTTAATAATTAGACTAATTATTACATTACTTGTAATATATTCCTTGAATGATAAATTTACTGTAACTTGCAATTGTACTTGACCAATTATATGGCAAGTAAAATTGAAACTTGTGAATTACCGGCCTTGGAATGCGTGCGCTAAAATGGCACACACATTACCTTAATAATTAGACTAATTATTACATTACTTGTAATATATTCCTTGAATGATAAATTTACTGTAACTTGCAATTGTACTTGACCAATTATATGGCAAGTAAAATTGAAACTTGTGAATTACCGACCATGGAATGCGTGCGCTAAAATGGCACACACATTACCTTAATAATTAGACTAATTATTATATTACTTGTAATATATTGCTTGAATGAGAAATTTACTGTAACTTGCAATTGTAGTTGACCAATTATATGGCAAGTAAAATTGAAACTTGTGAATTACCGGCCTTGTAATGCGTGCGCTAAAATGGCACACACATTACCTTAATAATTAAACTAATTATTACATTACTTGTTACATATTGCTTGAATGATAAATTTACTGTAATTTGCAATTGTACTTGACCAATTATATGGCAAGTAAAATTGAAACTTCTGAGTTACCGGCCTTGTAATGCGTGCGCTAAAATGGCACACACATTACCTTAATAATTAGACTAATTATTACATTACTTGTAATATATTGCTTGAATGATAAATTTACTATAACTTGCAATTGTACTTGACCAATAATGTGGCAAGTAAAATTGAAACTTGAATATGAAAAAAGTGCAGAAAGCTAGGGAAGATAAACGAATTTGGAGTGAAAAACAAATAAGGAATACTATATTTGTATACGGAAACTTCCATTGAAAAGCAGTATTCAAGCATTTCTATATGTGATTTTTTTACCGTTTAGAATGTTTTAAATCTTTTAAATTTAATGTTATCGGGATTATCAGAATGTGTACGATTTAACTAAGAAAAAAATTTGACCGATGAAATTATTGAAGAATTGTCCGTGTAATTATTATATTTCCGCAGTAATTTGGTATTGATTCGCAGGATTCTACGTCGATGGTTTTCCCAAACTGAATCGATTTATCGAACATCACGACAAGATAATGAACAAGTTCCTTCCCAAACTGAAACGAAAACTCGACAAATGCGGATGTGATTCTATACTTTATGCCCTGAAGTGGTTCTTCGTTGTTTTTCAAGAAAGGGTACGAAAGATCAAAGTATTATTAGTTTTTAAATATCCTCGCAGTCTTGGAACGTTGTTTGAAGTATGAAATATTTTGTAGACCCCAGTCAGCCTTGGACTTCGCATTTGGGACGTATTTCTCCTGGACGGAGATCGCATTCTGCCCGCAATGGCGTACACAGTTATGAAGATGCATAAACGATATTTAATGCCCATGGAAAGCCTCGATGAGTTCTGCAATTACTTGCAAATTAAACTCGAGAAAGACTTTTGCTTTGACGATGATACCGTTATTAGCTCCATGGAGCGAAATATAGAGGAGCTCAAACGTGCCAAATTAGAATACCCTGGTCCACCGCTGCCGCACGAATTGCCACGCTTTCCTTTCGGAACGTTTAAAGAGCCCTCATTCACAAACAAGGTAGTCCCACGGAGGAACTAATGCATTTGTATTCAAATAGAATTACTTACTTCAAAACCCGAAAGCAACCGGTACTTTACTTACCACCTTACTTAAACACACGCTATATAATGTTCTCAACAAACTTCTGATTAAACGTTAAACGTATTAAAATGTATTAAACAACGTTAAGCTTGTTACATGGAAAGCACTTCGTGCACACGCTTTAAGAGCTGAAAGTGAAGTACAAATTTACAACGACGATAATTGTTGCATTTTTTGGTCAAAATTACCGCTTTCGATATTTAGGACGGGACTTCTCGCGACCCAATGTGATCGTTTAACGTTTTCAAACCTCGAGATCTAATATAGACTGTTTTTCACAAGATATTTCGCGACCCAATGTTGGCCATTTAACACTAGAACAATCAAACTCATAAAAGTGACGGATTTTAGATAGTCCACCAAACGCGCAAAAGAATTCGCCGGTAGATCTGGTGTTAACGTCTTTGGTGGGATAGAAAAAAAAAAAGGGTTTTGATTAATAGTTGAACTACCGTATAAAAAGGGCCAACTATAACGCAAGATCGTTTAGTTGAAAGGAATCCCGGAGGCAAGAAATTAGTCGAAGCAATATACTTTCTAGTATTAAATTCAATAAGAAAATCTTATTCCGTGGTCCCACTAGTAATTCTTCTTCCGGAATTAATGATAACGATGCGATTACATATAGCTAGATATCAAGTGCACATGTAATAAATGAATTTTCTACGATAATAGATCTTAAACGTATTATAAGCTCAGAACATAAGACCTTTTTGGACTATTTAGAGTACGACCGTTGATAGGTTTTCAGTTTATTATATCATCTTCTTTATTGAAGAAGAACATTCCTATTAAAACAATAAAGAGATTCGACATTCATTTAATGTGATATTTTTATTTACTTCATCGACACAAAATATCATTCTATAATACATACGTATAACCATACCTGTGGTACAAGTTAAATAACAATCTAGTCGAGTTCTATTTACAAATGAATGTTTGAATGTTTATATTTCATAAATAGACCACTTATTGCATTGGCACTGTAACTTTAATCGAAGCCTGAATTTAAATAATTTCTAATATAATGATGAAATGAACTAAATATCATATCCTAATGCATTGTATACGTGATGATGGAATTGTCTATGAGAACGCCACCAATAGCCAATGTGACGTACTTACAAGCAAGGTACCTGAGGTGTCCCCCTCCGATTTTGTTCATTTTTAAATATGTTATAGAGGACTAAAATCTAAGGGACCTGTGTTTTTTTTTATCGGCGGATAAACACTTTTAGGGGATGAAATCAGGCTTCAAGGTTGGCCGTGCAAGGGGGTGAGTTGGCTGTTTCATGTAGAAGCACTCGACCGATTTTCATGAAACAACCGTCAAAATGTAGGGAACGAAGAATTATGAAACATGCATTTGGAATTTTTCGGAAAAATTCATTTTTAAGGGGTAAGCCACCCCTTTGAATACTTATTTTACCCCTTACGCGAGCAGTAATTGTTCTATCCAAATGAAAGTTTTTTTGTATTGTTCTGGTTTATAAATTAACCAAGTTTTATTTGGTTAGAGCAATTACTACTCGCGTAAGGGGTAAAAGAATTATTCAAAGGAGTGGCTCACCCCTTAAAAATGAATTTTTTCGAAAAATTCCAAATGCATGTTTCATAATTCTTCATTCCCTACATTTTGACGGTTGTTTCATGAAAATCGGTCAAGTGCTTCTATATGTAACAGCCAGCTCACCCCCTTGTATGGCCAACCTTGAAGCCTGATATCACCCCCTAAAAGTGTTTATCCGCCGATAAAAAAAAACACGGGTCCCTTAGATTTTAGTCCTCTATAACATATTTAAAAATGAACAAAATCGGAGGGGGACACCTTAGGTACCTTCCTTGTTAGTGGATGTTGGATATAACCGGCACTAGTCGAGAAAGGGTTAACAGGATCTTTATCTGTATTTTGCTGACATTTTAATTTCAGAACAGAAATCCATTCGTTCCGTTGTCAGAATGAAAAACTATTATATCCTAAAAATACTTCTGTAAAGGGTTGCACCCAAGCTGCTAGAATTATCGGTGGAAATAAATTCGCTATCTATAACATTATCAACTTTTTGTCTTATTAAGATCGTGTTCCGTTGAATAAAGAAATCAATTTTAGGCACAATTTAATCTTTTAAATGAAATTAGCACATATTATTGGAATTTTTAATCCTTCTTTATTTGAATTGTAAACTCACGATGCGCGGTAGATGTTTTTCGGTTGAGAAAAAATAGACTATAGAAAAGATATTAGCTAATCAATAGAGTAAATGGAAAATAATGTTTCTTAGGTTGGTCGTCGTACCGAAGAGTTTAGCGAGGCGCAACACATGATGAGAGAGGCAGTGGCCCAGAGAAGAGATATGGCTGTCATCGAAGAGACCAGAGGAAGCTCCACACCCGTAGATCCGACGGGGTGTGGCGGTCTTGGGGGTGAGTTGACAGATACCGAAAGCTTGGTGTACAGTAGCACCAACCTTAGTATCAGGTGGTCAGGTCCGGAAAGCACGAGCGCTGAAGATGAAATCGATACCGATCGCAATTCGGAACTCAGCAACATTATACTCTACAATACGAGACTCTGAACATTGTTTTTTGGGGCCATGGTGTAATATCGATTGGAAAGTCAACGCTTTTATTTTATTGTAATAAGGTGCAATGGTATCATCTGTTGGCCAGTGCGAAGTATGCTCTCTACTTTTTAAGGTGATGTGAAAAGCGCCGAGAGATTTAATCGGCGTCGGTAAAAGGGAATTCTGTTATACCATCTAACTGATTCTCTATCTGAAACTGAATATCGCATTGCGACATTTATATTTATGTTGTTATCCGTTGTACTCAACATTCAGAATTATACGCAATGGCATATACCGCATGTCATTTCAGTAAAATGATTATGAAACGATCTAAGTAAGACTAACGAAACTCCCCAGATTCGTGATTTTTGTTTATAGTTTAATGGACTGTGGCGCCATCTGTTGCAGTTAGCGATAACTAATTGTTTTGTTGCGAAAACGGTTACAGTGCACGGGTTACCTATGCCATACATCTCAAATTCGCGGATACACCTTTTTCCCCTTTTCTGGTTCGAATGTTTAACTTTGATGGTAGAACTATGTGACATGGTTCTGATCTATGATAAATAAAAGAAGAAATATTTCGAAAAGTGCATTTTTAATGCGCGGAGCGGTCTTAGTCAGGGTTGTGTAGTGACACATCATATGAGGTTTTTTACGTAAAACACTTAAGGGAAATATTTTACATGAACTTCATGTAAAATACCTATTAACTCACACAACAAAGATTTCGGTACTGTAACCTCACTTTTCCAAAGTGGTCAAAGTATACATCACTTGTGAATAAACATTTTAGTCAAAAAAGGAAAGGAACGAAGAATAATGGCAAGTAAGAGCAAACCATTAAAAAAATCTAGGCTTCAACATTCCCGTTTTCCATACATTCCACGGAAAACTTTCAATTTTAAGCGTATCAGGAATAGGAACTGCAGAAACATAAAGTTCCATATTCATGTAATTTACTGTAAAAAAACTACAGAAATTACGTAGGGTACTTTACTTACCCTCACCCTGGTCTTAGCACCTCTACAACTATGCTAAAATTTCAAACAAATCGGTTCATTCGTCTTTTAAAAAAGTATCTGCGCAACTGGTTGTTCAAGGCCGTCTTTCAGATCACCTTAAGAGATTACATTAGAGCCGAATATTACATTTAGAAACGTTATAACAACTATTCGATACAATTCTTCGTTCCACAAAGAAGTAGCGTGATTGAAGCTAAGATCACATGACATTTTTTTTAGCCACCATTCAAACTAATAATTATTGGATATGGTCTAGCTATTCATCGCTGTTTGGAGATCGAACAACATAGCAGAAAACGTATACAGAAATACGGTTTTAATATATGGGCATTTTAGCTTGACGTTTATTTTTTTGCTGTGGAATCTTTTCGGAACTAGCCAGGAGTTGTCCGTTAGATTGAATGAACTCTCGGTTTCAATGAAAAACTTCGCAACAGGGATGGAATTCTGATTTCATTTTGGGCAGGGTATAAAAATACGCAAAAAGATGCGTTACAAAGTGAAAGTATATTTTACCATTTCATGTGTGGAGTTAAAATAAAGCATCTTCTGAAACGCTGAAACACTAATACACTCTCGGGTTCAATGAAAAACTTTGCAACAGGGATGGAATTCTGATTTCATCATTTTGGGCAGGGTATAAAAATACGCAAAAAGCTGCGTTACTAAGTGAAAGTATATTTTACCATTTCATGTGTGGAGTTAAAATAAAGCATCTTCTGAAACACTGAAACACTAATACACTCTCGGGTTCAATGAAAAACTTTGCAACAGGGATGGAATTCTGATTTCATTATTTTGGGCAGGATATAAAAATACGCAAAAAGCTGCGTTACTAAGTGAAAGTATATTTTACCATTTCATGTGTAGAGTTAAAATAAAGCATCTTCTGAAACACTGAAACACTAATACACTGGCGGACATGAATGCTAGGCCAGGGAAATAAGCAATTTAAATTCAAATAATTTTATAGCTTATGAAAAAATATGAACAATGTTTGGAACGATGTATGTAATAAAAATCTAGGTTGGGATTTTGGCGTCGCTCGTTTCTGCAACGAAAAATAAATACGTTAAAAAATGTCAATGTTTTACGCAGCGGGTACTTTCACCGCAAACGCTACAAAGACGGTTAGAGTTAGAGCAATACATCGGTCCGATTTTGTAGAGCATAAAATTTCTTTTAAAGAAGTCAGTGACATCCCCTGTCTATCTTCAATGGTTTGTCCATGAGAGCCGTTCGCAGGAAAACCTCAAATAAGTTGGGTTTTCACAAAAGCCTCGGAGCCATTTTAACTGTTGAATTCATTTCGGGTACGTTAATGTTACCGAAAAAAAAATCACTAAATTTGTACATTCAATGGTATGTATGAAACAAGAGATTCCATTCTTGAACTTTTTTTTTCTCCTGATTTTGATTTTTGACGGCCATTTCTTGATCATTTCTTTTCGAAATTTCATATTTTGGTAAGTAAGATATAACTTTTGACCTAATTATTGGAGCAAAATGAAAACGTATGCAATCGTTTTGTCCTTTAATGGTCCATCTTTTTGCCGTACATACGTACGGGTGTACCGCCGCTATTCGCATGTAAACAAATGAAAACATGTTTCTCGCGATTTTGAACAATCTCAGATTACTTTTAGCGCAATTTTTTTTGTTTAATTTAAGTTGTTCTGGCTGAAGAATATCTCAGTATTTCAATTTTTTAACTAGGTCATTGTGTTTACATTGTTATAAACAATTGTAATAAATTAATATTTTTTATTTTTTATGTGACCCCATTTTTTCCTCTACCCTCTTCAACGTTAAACAAATATTTGTAAAAAATGTAATACCAAAATCGATTTTTTAAATAACAGTGTTAATTTGTAACAGCTATTCATATTCTCACAGCGATGTTTCAAATTATTTGTTCTGCTCTATAGGATGGTGTTTATAGAAAATATTTTAGTAATATTTATATCATTTGTTTTATGACGTGCAGAATTCTGCCATCACAAGCCGGAGCGGAGCGATGGCGGTAAGTACCGAATTTGGTCATTATTTTATTTTAGCATCGGTTGGCGACACTCGAAGTCATCTTGAACGATCACTAGTTGTAAGTATTTGTTGTATTTGTAAGTTTTATTATAGGTCTTGTTAGGTATTATGGTTTCGAGGCCGATAGGCCTGTGGAATTTCATAATTCAGATCATTGCCCTACCGCTCCGAATCGAAGAGGTCGGTTCGGAGGAAAGACTTCCATCTCGCGGACAATAAGTGCAATTCTTGGTGGAATTCGGATATTTAACCCTTTTAGTGCCGGAGGCCGATATATCGGCCCTCGCTGCACTGGCGAAAAGTGCCAGAGCCGATATGTGCCCATAATTATGAAAGTGGTCTAAGTCATATATTTTTTGTTTCGAAATTACATTGAATTAATTTAGTTTGAAATAATGTGGCGTGAAATAACTGATAAACTCATTTTTTTTTTTCAATTTTGACTTAGACCACTTTCATAATTATGGGCACATATATCGGCACGCACCTTGTATCGCTTTACTATTCGCTTTGCGAGAGATCTCTATCTCAAAATAAATTTTTAATACGTTATAAATAGTCTAATTTCATTACGAGAGAATTAAAATAACAATACGACAACACCTATAACAACCTATAACCTACCTGTAACAACCTATAACCTATAACAATTACTTGTTTCGGATGAGTTAATCCGTCCGGCGCCTCCCATGTGCCTTGGAGTTATTTTTCATGTTTCTTGTGCAATATTACTTATTTTGTTAAAAAATATATTGGAAATTTTAAGTATATACTTTGCAATAAACGGTCTATATAAATTTATGATAAAAAGATGACTTTTCCTATGTGCAATTACGTTTTGAAACAGAGAACTCAATTTTTCTTCTTTTTTTTTTTGATCACTTATACCTTTGTTATTTATGTAATTTTCAATGAATATAGAAAAATTAGCGTCACTGTTTTATTCTCTATTTTGTCCTTAATACCCTGCTTTTTGAATTATGTAAATATTGCCTTTCGTTTGGTTTATATGAGCCTTTTCCAAATCCTAGTAAAATCGTACAATTCGGCCGGTTATCGCACCCATTTTTTTTTTTATTAGAAACTTTTGTTATTTTTCGAGTCATTTTGGAAGTATACGACGTCAAACGGTTAAATGTGCATAACATTCAATAACAAAATTATATACGCATACAGTTACATTTTAACGGACTTCCTACGGAATGAAATATATGTGATATCGATAGAGGAATGTAAAAAATATATTTTTTGACGTTAACACAATTTTTGATAGAAAATTGTTACAAACAAATGATATAAATATAGCTAATATATTTTCTTTATAATCACCATCTTGTGAAACAGAACAAATAATTTGATGTATCCCTTTGAGAATGTGAGAAACTGTTGTAAATGTGTATTGTTATTTCAAAAATCGATTTTGGCATTACAAATTTTAAAAATTTGTTTAATATTGAAGATTATAAAGGAAGAAAATAAAAGAAGAAATTCATTCAAATCAAAAGTAAAAAATATTAATTTATCGCAGTTGTTTATAACGATTTAAAGACAATGGTCTAATTGAACAAACTTTCACATCACCTTAATATATAGGCTGACCCTTTCATATCACCTCAAAGGATGGAACGGTTGCATTCGGTTCCATTTCGCTTCGATGATTAAGTCAAAAGTTACATACAATTTGCCAAAAAACGAAATTTCGAAAAGAAATGATCAAGAAATGGCCGTCAAAAATCAAAATCAGGAGAAAAAAAGTTCAAGAATGGAATTTCTTGTTTCATACATACCATTGAATATACAAATTTAGTAATTTTTTTTTCATTAACATTAACGTATCCAAAATGAATTTAACAATTAAAATGGCTCCGAGGCTTTCACGAAAACCGAGCCTATTTGAGGTTTTCCTGCGAACCGCTCTCATGGATAAACCATTGAAGATAGACAGGAGCTGTCACGTACTTCCTTAAAGGAAATGTTGTGTTCTACAAGATTGGTCCTATGCAATTTTTTTCTAACTCTAGCCGCCTTTGCAGCGTTCACGGTGACAGTACCTGTGGCGTGAAAAATTGTCGCTTTTAAACGTATTTATGTTTTATTGCGAAAACGAGCGGCGCCACAATTCCAACGACTGGGGTTCTTATTACATACTTCGTCGTGAATATTGTCCATATTTTTTCATGAACTATAAAATTATTGGAATCTCCGGATACATTGAGTTGCAACGCCGTAGAATTCAGGCTTTCCGATATCTCAGTTAAGCTTAGAAATTGAACTGGCAGAATTAGCACTGCCGTGAAGACTGGTGAACTTGGATAAGCTAACGACAAAACTAGCTCGACTACTCGGTTTTTAAATATTTTCCCCCGCCATGCTTCACTGATGTGTTTTGTGACAAATCATGAGCAACAGAGACTGTTTTTTCGGTGTCCCAACAGGATCATCCGCTTTCCACATATTTGAGGCTTGAAAGCGCTTTCGCTTGGTTTCCTTTTCTTTACAAATAGTCTCACTATATCGTTAAACCGCTAATAGGGTCTTAGTCCCTGAATGGAGACCGCTATCGATATTTGTTTTGGGCCCGTCCTTGCTGGTTCTAAGTTGCGATCCGCGGCTTAACCTATTTTTGAACATGAGAGTTACGTGGGACATAACACTGCCACACCCTATACAAATGTCATTCTATTTACATAGGTATGTAATTTCATGAAAAATATAAATATAACTACACATGAAAAATGGACACTGCAATTGCAAGTGAACAAAAAAAACTACCGACCGAGGATCGAACCAGCGCCCTAGCGATTCGAGACTATCAGCCGCTTAAGGGCGTTCACCACTCTAGCGATTTTGCAGGTCTCACGGGGACAACGATTCCAAACGTATTTCTAAACGGATCGAGCTTAACGAGTCTTCGTATCGAAGATGAAACGTTGACCCGTGTTTATATGGGAGCGATTTTCGATAAGTGGTCATTTTCATATAAAGAAGTGTAACGATATCATTTCAATGCCCTTTTACCTAGGAAGGAGGTGCTCGATCGAATATCGCTCCCATATAAACACACGTCAACGTTTTATCTTTAAAACGAGCACTCGTTGAGCTCGATCGGTTGAGAAATACGCTCAAAATCGTTGTCCCCGTGGAGCAACTTTTTCAGGATTTTCGACTTTCTCGCGAGGAATTTGGGCATTTCTTAGCAACCGTTGCCGACTCTAGGCGGAGCGTCCAAGTGGCGTGTGCGTGCTGCCGGGGGTCACTCACGTTTCGGCGCCTAGTTCAGAGGCGTCTAGCCGTTGTGTGAGTCCTATACGTACTAAATACGCACACATTTTTTGCTCGTTGCTAAACACCGCCCATTATGCGTCGCGTCTCCCTCATTCGAGCGAGAAAGTACGTTTTGGTTACCTCCCACCGAATTCGATGCTAATGCCATCTAGCGGTGGAAGTCATCGTCCCCACTTTGGTGGTGAACGCCGTTAAAGGGTTGATATAATTGATGTCCTTATCAGGAACATACTAAATGTTTAAACCATTATTACTCTAAAATTCCTAAGAGGTCCGCGCTAGTCCTTGGCAAATGGTTTTATACATGCAAGAACACAAAATAATGAAGTAATAAGAAAATCTGAGATGACCACACCTGATTTTGTCCTTCTTAGCCTAAAACTGAACGAACGAAACGCAACGGTCTCAAAATTCTAGCGCTCTTGCGCTATTCGAACATGTACACGGACTACGCGACCATAGCCCTCTTCTCGGTTTATTCGATTACGAGGGCGATGTAGCGCGATACTGGGTCGGGGCCTCCTCCTCAGACCACGTACCAGGCGGACCGCGCGCCAGCGCGATAAGGAAAACTGCCTGCATGGCACAAAAGAGCACGAGAAATGGGGCTTCAGCGCGGTACAAATGATGCGCGCGCCTGAGAGGTCCCCTACGCAAAACAGAAAAGAAAAGGAAAGAATAGAGCGACGCTGCGAACGAAAAGGGACGAGGAAATAGAAAGACGGGCCGCCGGTGCGGCTTGGGCACAGAGGACGGGACCCACTTTTAAGTACCTGAGAATATGTCCATGACTCGCCTCGCCTCGCAGTCTTCGATAGGTGTCACTCGGTGTAGGCGGTACTTACAGGTGCGGCACGAACTTGTCAGAAAGAAGAAGGATTTTCGGCTTTAGGGACCCGCTTAAATAGGCTAGAGTTACGGCCTCATTTGAGGTCGTTAATTGATCGTGACCCTTAGTGGGATTCCTTGGCCCAGTTAGGATCGCGGACTGCGCGCTCGATGTGATTCTCCCCGAACAGGGCAGCGGCGAGAGGTCCTGCTGGCTCGCGACCGACTCGCATCGAAACTCCTATTCTGGGGCCGTGGTGCCTCATCGCTCCTGCCAGGATCCTCGGCGAAATCCGGGATATAAATTTCTGCTGGGCTCCTAGTCTCGGAGTGCCACCGTGGTGTCCCGGTCATCCTTAGGCTCGTTTAGTCTCACGACACGACCTCAGGCATTTCGCGCTGCGTGGCCACGTGATGTTAAGGTGTCCAAGGGCACTGATTATCTGTGGGACGCTTCGGTTATTTAGAGCTCCCTCGTTCCATTGCCTCGTATTAGGTCGTCAATGGGATTCCCTTGGACGTATTTCACGGGTCCGGACGGTTGGTGTCGGCGGTGACTAGGTAGGTCGCAGATGAGCATGTACCCTCCAGTCTTGCATTGCACCGGAAAGTCGGGGCCCACCCCGCGGGCGGGCGCATTCTGGACCACTGCCGGCGCCCTACCCTGGCTGGTTCACCATCTGAATTGCCCAGGGTGGAACCGACGCCTGTCACCGGTTACTTATAGTTTGGTGTGGTGCTAAGTCGTGTCCCCACAAGGCGGAATCGTGGGATGTTGTTGTCTAGTGCCCCTTCTGTACCCGTCTCACAAGTCCGTCCCTGGGCCCTATCGCGTGGCCGCCGACGATATCGTCGGCGGGGGACTTTGGTGGTGTCGTCGACGAGGCGGGGTCGCAATCTTAATGCTCAACGGGTTGAATTTGGCATCTTGTGTAGTATGAAATTTGTTGTCTGTGATCCGGAACGCTCCTGGTCCCGACCAATCGGTTTACGCCGTTTACAGGTTTTTCTACAATTTATTATAGTTAGGGACCACGCTGCGCCTCCTGGAGTCTCTTGCTATTGGTTAGAATATTTTTTTCTCTGTTCTCTTTCTATTAGAGTGAGAAGTCACGACACTAGTGCAGTCTTTGCTTGGAGTAGGTGAACTAACTTCCGCGTTACACTCCTCCCATAAGGAGTGTCATCCCCCTTAAGTGCGAAAGTAGGGCAAAACTTGGCGTTAGTTGCGCACTAGTACCGCACTACCCCTGTACGTATACAGGGAGTAACAGAATTCGTAGTCACGGTTTATACACCGCTATTCTTCTTGAAAAAGGAGTCGAAGAGTCCTGTACTGCTTTTTCTTACAGTGCATAAATTTCCTGTAATAACTAATCGAAGCACAGCTAATCAATCGCGTTCCTCCACTGAAGGCATAGTGGATAGAAGTGCGTCCGGCTGTCTGTGGCGTAGCAGCCTTTCCGGCGTCCTCTCCACTAATCCTGTCGTTTAGAAACGCGATTGATTGGCTGTGCTTCACTTAGTAATTACAGAAAATCTATGCACAGTAGGAAAAAAATAGTACGAGACTTTTCGACTCCTTTTTCAACAAGGATAGAGCTGTATAAACCGTGACTACGAGTTCTCTTACACCCTGTATAAAGAAACCGCGTAATTTGCATTGTTTTGATCAATCTTTGGCGAGAAATGAGCCTTAATTTGATCCTAATTTTATATAATATTATACACATATTTTATAAGCCTAAAGTTCCTACACGGCTTCAATGATTCAAATACCTGATTAGTAGGAAACTAGATAACTTATTGGTTAAGGAGTCTGACTGATAATCCAAGGGTCTCAGTTCAAATCCCACCATCCGAAGGAAGGTTTGGTTCCGAAAGGAAATAGATTTGATAACTATGTGATGCGTCATGAGACCCGAACTTACACGCCCACTCTCGCAAACGCGGTGCACGAAACTAGTGCAGACCGCGGCCGCAACGCGGCCACTCGCGGCATATGTCTCCCGCAGGCACGCGAGGTCCGCACGGATTTATATGCAGGCCCCGAGTTCTATCGTTACAATTATACCATCTATTACGTTAACGGTTACTTAACTCGAGAATCGGACAACTTGGTTGGTCAATTAGAAAGCTGTATCTTCCCGTTTTTGTTATATATATATATATATTTATTGACGCACACAACAAATTTAATAGTTCCAGTACACATCTACCAATATTTAATTAATCACGTTGGTAAACGTACATATGCTACATCATTCAAAATGTGCTTGTTTAATGTATACCAAAATATATTAATGTTACATCCGCGACAGATAGTTATAGAATGTAAACGATATTTAGAAGAATAAAAAGACATCTCATGTAACCTAACATTTTTAATACATACTTAATATTTATATCTAAATTCCAACTTGATAAAACTGTTAATTTCGTTCATACTCATTTTTCTTTTGCTTTTGCCTTGGCTGGTGACTAAAGATCATGATTTTTAACCATTATGAATATTATGATACATTACCAGGGATCGTATGAAGTATAATACACGTATAGTGGACGCACAAATTAGGATATAAGAGATCTAGAAAACTTACATCATCTATAGTATACATAAATATATATATATTCAATATCCGGCCATCTAGCCTTTGAGTATGTTAAAATAGCGTTCCAAGAACTATATCAAGATTTATATTTTACATACATTCAATAGAAATTTACATACGAGTATATTACCTATACTGTACATTCAGCGGTGCCTTGTATTTTTGTGATGATTACTATTACATTAAAATTTGCAAGGGAAGTCGTAATATGGAATAGTTCTACAGCGGTATTAATAATTGTTCTATCGTTGTTTTAACAATAGACCCAAGGCAGATGATTGATCCAATAGAGACGGATTGGCGTTACATAACTCTCGCGTCATCAAAATGGTTCCCTTTAACAATGGAAATTATGGAATTTGATTCACCGTTCAAGAAACATCACCGATTGACATCCGTCCGTGGTTCAACGAACATACACGTGCAACTAAGAAGCGCGATGTCGACGACATGAGGCTCCTTTCGGAACATTGATTGTTAATAAACAATAACTTAGGTATATACAATGATTTCTTGAAACTCATTTGAATGAATTGGCCACTTATTTTCTTACTTTGAAGAATTGTATAGATTCTGTTCCCCGTTTCGTTTAAAGTTGCTAGGCCTTACTCAGGATCTACTGTTATCACTATTAATATACTAATTAACTGTCTTGTAATGAGATGAGAGATCGTATTTCGGTTCAAAAAGTTACAACTTCATCCTAAATTCTTATTAAATTTCGAAATTTATTTACTATTGCCAATGGCAATGAGTATTGTGACTGAATCATCAAATCTAAATTTGGAAAAGATTCTACTCTAGTAATCTTTACACATTTGTCAACTCGTCTCATGACTCAAAAACAGATGATTGTAGTATTGTGGAAATTACAATCAAAGCGCAGTATCCTACAATTAAATACAACTTGTCTCTCAAGACACAATAAAATTAAAAGTAGTCTGAATAACAGTAGGACATAAATGAATTTTATTTTATCGGCGTCGATTAAATTTCTTCGCGACTTTCATATTACCTTAAAGGGAGACGCCCCCCTGTGAGCCCTAATATGATGTCTATATTTGGGACGGTACTCTGGGTAAATTAATAACTTTATTTAAACGAATGTAACTTTATTACCTAAGTATTAAGGAGAAAAAAGATATTTTTTTTGTTAATTTTTCGTGCCCAAAATGGCGTTGTACTGGACTATTGGCGGAATCGCCTTTTCTCACAAATGCCATTTTGCGTGCAAAGTTTCTCTGTCACGTTTCACCCTAGGATAAAATTCCAAAAACGTACATCTTCTACATATGATAGACTACTGAAGTACGAGGGATCTATAAAAAAAAATTGATATTTAAAGAATTGGCAGTTATTTAAGAAATGCATATTTTATCCCAAACATGTCTAAAAATAGACGCCATTTTGAAAAAAAATCAATACTTTCAAAAAATCCCACATGCTTCAGTGCAAATATATACAGGAAGCTCAAATTACACCCACGAGAACAAGACTCACTCGCGTATCTCCCTCGTTCGAGAGCCCTCTAATTCTGCACGAGGCGGCGCGTGTATTTTACTGCGAAGGCCTCTGAATGGACCCCGCAGAACGCGACTCACAAACCCCACAGTATTCCCTTCGGTCGCGCAGCCTCCCTCAGGCGCCCGGTCCCGTCCCGATCGTCGTAGCGTGCGGGCGACCTCGGGGTGGATTGCGCCACCGTCCCCGCAGACCTCCGGCGCATTCACGTACAGCACTTCACGTACCGCAAACCCGACCCGCCACTACTCGCGAGACCGAAATAGACGTTTTCTACACGGTTTCCGAAAGCCCAATCGAACGCTCGACGACTGACCGAAACTCGAGTGCAGGCTCGACGCAGACTAAGGGGTCGGATCGTAACGACACCTCGCCGAGATCTTCGCGACTCCTCTCCCCCGTCACCGCGGTCACTTCCTTCCGGGCCCCGCAGGATCACACAGTCTCGCAAAGGTCCGATAGAGGGACCTCGATGCCCGAGTCCCACGGTGCTACCAGTGCTCCGGGTCTTCCTCTTCGAGCCCTGACCTCGTGGACGCGCCGTGATCGGCCCGGTCGACTCCGCAACGTCTTGAATGGTCTGCTAGGGTCCGTGTTCCCCAATATGGCGGTCTGAGGGAGGGCTCCTTTTTGACACGGTGCTTCCGCTACGCGGAGGCACCTGCCTCGAACCCTTTTGGACCGCGATCCCGCGGCCTCCTCCCGTACGTTGGAGGCCTTTGGACTGGAATAGGCACCACTTTGAAACATGAAGGAGGCTCCACGGCCCGCCACGTTACAGTCTATAACCTTCTATTTCTTGCGATCGGGGAAATTTGGCTCATTTCCCCTGTTGTCAATTATTAGGCCAGTGCTGAGGATGAAGCTGAGGAGTTCCACCTCCTTCTGATTGACAGGATCCGTCGTACTGGCTTGCACTAACCGCACCTTTAGTCGAGGACTACCTATGGACCCCTCTTTGCGGAGGAGTACAAAATACCCACCACCTAGCGCTGCCCCCGTCAAGGGAGCGGGCCGGGAGAAACCCGAATACCCCGGACGACTCGACAAACCCTGTGGAGGCGCTAATCGGACCAGGGCTTCCGCGACGCACGCCTGAAGGAGGCCGCTTGACCCCGGCCCGCTGCCTACGGGGAGCTGCGCCTCGCGTAGCGCGAGCATTCGTGCAGGGCCCCACCTGAGACGCAATGCCCCATTGTGGGTTGGGGAGCTCTCGGAACGAAATCGATTCATACATGTGTACCTCCGGCCTCGAGTCACTTGACCCGCTTTCTTGTAGTGGTCAGAGACTCCGGCCCCGTCACGCGTCCCGCTTACCCGGCACTATGACCGTCTGGTCGGGGGGACTTTCCCTATAGGGGCTCCACTCCCGCCAGTAACTGCAGAGGAACAGGAGTGCGGTCTATCCCTCAGGCGAGCATCTCCCATGGTTCCCCAGTAGCCATTTGCCATTTAGTTACGCATCCATTGAAAGGATATGCATCCAGCCTCCACCACGAGGAGGTTCTACGGGTGGCTCTTGGTCGTGTGCATCTGCCTCAGTACTTGCCTTTTGGAGGCCTCCTTCTGATTGACGCCCATGCTACCCCACGGTACATGGTGCGCGTTGGCATCACTTCCCAGGAGTTCCAGCCTCCACTCTCCCATAAACTCAACTGGCCAAACTTCAGGTGGGGGTGATTCTTTGGTGTCATAGGGCATGGTGATTCTTTGGTGTCATAGGGCATGTATGTCACGCCCACAAGGGCACCCAAGTGTTCATTTACACCAAGCTGAAACCTCACTTCAATAACAGTGAGGTATCCGCCACTAAATTGTGTAACGAAGATTGCCTTCATTCTCTGGACTAGGATTAAAGTCCTTAGTTTCTCCTAGGTGCTCGAGTGGAAAATGTCCCCCCGTCCATCCAGGTCTTTAATAGTGTTGGATCAGGTTGGCGAGAAACAACATCGAATGAAGATGGAGAAAGAATAATTAAGTTTTATTAATTAGGAATAAAAAGATATGAGAAGACGCATTCCACTCGTGTTTGCCGTTTCGCACTCAGCTCGGCTGATCTCGATCGCTCGACCTCTCGATCGACTCTGACGCTCGCCTTTCGACAACTGCCGTAGAGCGCCCCTCCCCTTCCGTTTCTCGGAATTCTGTTATCCCGTTTTTGTTTTCGCTCGCTCAATCGTTCGTATACCTAACGGATTTTATTTCGAGGAATCCTTACAATGTTTTCGCTCTACAATAGTATTGTTCAGAAGCTAAGACTCCTGATCCAGTGCGATTGTTGTATTGATCTTAGCTGGGCTCCTAGCAAGAATCGCTGATGCGCCTTTGTTGTGGTGCGCGTTAATCTGCGCAATCTGCAAGACTGAGATCGCCATTCTTTGGAACGTCTCCTCCTTACAGACAGCGGGGTCTGGTCCCGTCTGCTCATTGGGGTCCATCGTGCGTAACCGCTGCTCATCATACCTCGCAGTGTTGTTCAAAATTGCAGGCCTACAAGACCGCTAACGCCAGCTCGGAAATCAAGGCCGCAAAGTGCGCGCTTTTCGCATACCTGTTCTCGTTTCCTCTCACTACAATCCAGTCGCACGCAATCAGGCTAACATTTTGATTAACAAGGAGTCTTAAAGCTTCCTTGACAGGTCTTTGCGGGTGCCACTACACGATGCCGTCTAGGTACCTCATTATGCGGCACCGCAGACAAACCGGCCCCGTCATTAAATTTAGTTTCGGGGAATAGGTCTCTCAGCCGGTTCCCCGTCTTTTCATTGGGACAGTTGAAGACAACTGCCCCATGCCTCGGATGCCTTCAAAGGTGGGGGTCTACACCGTTAGGCAGAGGATTGTCACCCTGATTGTCCTTTTCACCACCTGGGCGTGTAACCTTTGATCCAAGACCTTGGGCTTCTTCCCTTGATGGCTAGTAGCTGGGCTGGGAGTGTCGTGTTCAGACACTGGATCTTTTTTTGGCCCGGCCTGCCCTTCAGCACCTCCAACACCCGTATATACACCGGTCGAGGATTGGGCTTTCGCGTCTGTTCCCTCAACCGTTGTTGTTTCATGCGGCGCTTTTCAGCCCCGCACATGCAATTTCTGGTTTTACCATATAAATAAGGAGGCCCTAAGGTAAGTCCGGAATCTCGCGGATTTATTTGTCATTTGTTTATTTTGGAATTTCTGAAGCATTCAGAGTTAGAACAGCATCGTACCACTTCGAATTTTCGTTGTCACTCTGTCGGTGCCTATTCTCGCCCGCGCCTTCGTCGATGGGCCGGTTTTTGTCGACTTGAACAGGCTGGTCTCGCTGCGCCTCTGCATCGATCTCACTATCGTCACGTCTTGTCTGAAATTGTTTCTTCGGCCTTCCGGACCTTTGGATTTTGATCTTTAGAGGTCGTCCTGACGCACGTTCGGCTCGGATCATTGCTTTCGGGTATTCGTTCCTGTTTAACCTCTCCTCGATCCAACCGGGTTCCCGAGCGGGTTGTTCCAGGTTCAGTGGGCTGTGAGCGATATCAGTTTCTCGGATGAGGGGTGTCTCCTCGCCTTCCTGGTAAAGTTTGAAACCACCTTTCGTTGTCGCTTCATCAATAATGTCCTAGTGTGCTCCTTCTCTCTCGAAATCGTTGAAGAACATCACGACTCTGGAAGACCGAATCTTTCTTTCAGAAGGAACCCATATTCGGTACTACTGATATATATATATAAACTGGATACGGTATTGTCGTATACTTGCTGCATTGGTAATAGGACAATTTGAAAGTGACCATAGACGTCAGCGCTTCTTCGGTCACAAGATATATTAAGGGCAAAGAGCGCGAAATAAAAAAAAATGTATTAAAGAAGAAATTAACACTACCAGGTGTATAAGCTTAAATCCGCTGTTTTTTAGTCAGAAAAACATGTTTTTTTCATGGAAAGAGAAAAAATAATTTATTTAAAGTACTGGCCCTCGCTAGCTACATATCTGTCCCATTTCTCCGGCAATTTCTGGATACCACACCAAAAAATTCCTTCTCTTTCGAGGCAAACCACTCATCAAGCCATTGTCGGACGTCTTCGTAAGAATCGAAGTGTTGCTCAGCGAGCGCGTGGCCCATCGACGAAAACAGGTGGTAGTCAGAAGGGGCCAAGTCTGGTGAATAAGCGACATGGGGTAGCACCTTCCAGTTGAGTGCCTCGAGTTGAGTGCCAGTTGAGTGAGAGTAGTTTCGGACCATTTTTGACGTGTGCGATGGTGCGTTGTCGTGGAGGCAAATCAACTTGTCATGTCCTTGCTGATAATCTGGCCTTTTTTCACGCAGAGCACGGTGCAATTTGATCAGTTGTTGGTGGTAGCGGTGGGCACTGACAGTTTCACCAGGTTTCAATAGCTCATAATAGACGATACCCTGCTGATCCCATCAAACGCACAGCATCGTCTTCCGTCCGAAGCGATTTGGTCTTGCGGTTCACAGGTCACTGCACTTCGGCTATCGTCACTACGCGATCCGAAATTTCAGTTCTTCTTTTCGCGTGTGGTCGTGTGTGTATCCCACATCTGATTCGTAGGAGAATATTAAAATGGGATTCCCTTGAAAGTAGATATAGACAAAATTCAAACTTTATTATAACAAAACGTCTCTAAGAATGTCTAGCGAAGGATTGTGCGATGGATGCGACGTGTCTCTAAGAAGTCCGTTTATCGAATGCTCCTATTTCTTGTCCTTGCAAGCTCTCGTCCTCCGTCGCCTCTCAAAGGCTTGGTCGTCCTCGCCCACGCGTTGTTTAGATTTCCTCAAGAACTGGATGGGGTGACGTGGTCCAAAGGAAAAGGAATACGCCTTGAAAAGTGACATGGAAGTTAGATATTTGTTGTTATTTCCCAATCAATTAGGTAACATGTTATGTAACGTGTTATATTAATGTTAAAAGTTCAGTTACCTTAAAATAATATCAATTTTTCAATCATTTAATACAAAAATAATGTAATTTTATAAAAAATTATGTAATTTTTTATTTTGTAATATTTTGTGACACTTGGCAATAGTTAGGTATTATATAATAAATTAGACTTCAAATGAAATTATGTGAATGATAAACTATATGATTTTATTTAAAAACTATGATTTCATTCGACTCACAAACCATTACTGATAATGTGTATGCGAGTACGAAATAAAATCACATTTTTCCATACGAGTAATAAGCAAAATATGACATATAGTAATATTAGGACATTTGCTGAGGAATTATGACAATGACGATGACGATGATGAATTAAAATAGATGACAGCACCAATGTAGTTCTGTTTTGTTGCAAATATGAGCTGCATATACACAGCGATATCAGGACAGCAACATAATGTGAGATAAGAGTAACAAAGTTACGCTACATTTATATAGATATCATAATAACAAATGTTATGTAACCTGTTAGCTCCATGTTAGATAACTGTTAAGTGTGCTGAATTGTATCCAATGTCATTTAACTAGTTAGCTTTATGTTACGTAACTGTTAGGTTTGGTGTTCAGTGAGTAAACGCCTGCATTTCGTAAAAATTCCATCCGTTGTTCGCCAGATGGAAGTTTTTTCCCCGAATAACCCTTCTCGACTCGGGCCGACAATGACAATGGCCCGAAATATTAAATCTTGCACGAATGTCCTCGAAAACACGATACATAACACATACTTAGTACTAGTGATTGCCCAAGATGACCCCGAGTGTCATCAATCGACGATGCGATTAAGGGCGCTCACCACTCTAGCGATTTTGCAGGGTCTCCCGGGGACAACGATTCCGAACGTATTTCTAAACCCATCGAGCTTAACGAGTGCTCATATCGAAGATGAAATGTTGACCCGTGTTTATATGGGTGTGATTTTCGATAAGTGGTCATTTTCATATAAAAAAGTGTAACGACATCATTTCAATGCCCTTTTACCTAGGAAGGAGGTGCTCGATCGAAAATCGCTCCCATATAAACACACGTCAACGTTTTATCTTTAAAACGAGCACTCGTTGAGCTCGATCGGTTGAGAAATACGCTCAAAATCGTTGTCCCCGTGGAGCACATTTTCAGGACTTTCGAGTTTGTCGCGAGGAATTTGGGCATTCCTTGGCAACCGTTGCCGACTCTAGGCGGAGCATCCAACTGGCGTGTGCGGGCGGCCGGGTATCACACACGTTTCGGCGCCTAGTCCAGAGGCGTCTAGCCGTTGTGTGAGTCCTATACGTGCAAAATACGCATACATTTTTCGCCCGTTCGCGTCTCCCTCATTCGAGCGAGAAAGTACGTTTTGGTTACCTCCCACCGAATTCGATGCTAATGCCATCTAGCGGTGGAAGTCATCGTCCCCAATTTGGTGGTGAACACCGTTAAGGCTCTTTCCGGTTTACCTCATTTCGGTTTCCTTTTACATCCGCAAGAGGGCAACATTTAGAAAATATTATTTTCTTCTAAATTTTAAGTCGCCTCTGTAATTGTACATTGGTACCGCTTGACTCTTTATTTTATGTATTACAAATTCTTATCTTACAGGTTAGAACGTATACAAGTTCAAAAGTACACGATTAAAAGTTATCTTCACTTGGCCAAAATCAACCACGCAAAATATTAAGGGCTACCTCAGTAAATTTTAACAATACTGGTGGATGCTTATAACCGAAGAATTCATTTGATTTTAACGAAGATAACTACTCGGTTAAGTTTTTCAAAGTTAAAGTCGGTAGCGATAACCCATGAATGCGTTACTTTGAACCATTTCAATTGAACCGTTTTAGCTTGGCGATGGACAGCTAGCACTTGCTTCCTTTTAACCATAACTTGGTTATTTTGAAATGATATTCCTTTAAAGTGAATAGAAACACCCTTCAAATCAGTCGATTTGAATACAACACTTTTTTTTAAGGGTATTAAACCAAACCGTCCGAAACTTTGACACATCACTCCTGATCATCTAAGAATTGTCCTGACACATTGAAAATTTGGATTTTTCAAACAAATTTGTTAACTCAGCCTAGACCAGAACCAATATGGCATCGAGCTCTCATATTTCGACCAATATACAATTATCGAAGGCTCTGATATGAGAATCGAAAGGTCAGGACAATTTTACGACAATTTAGAACACTCTAATAGTCGATAAACTCGCATTTGAACGGGATAAAGGCAAAAAAGTGTTGTATGCGCTTGTATGCTAAAACGATGGGACTACGAGGTCTCGGAGTGAAAATTTAATTGACCTGGAAATCACAGATGGCGCAGGGGGTCCCTCTGCAGTCAATTAGGGCCCCAGAAAGCATGAATCTAGAGGATTTCTGGAGTTTTACATTGATTTTTTTATAATTATTGTACGGAAACGACATATGGTGTACGCCATTTGGTACAATATCCAATATAATTCGACACAGCTGTCAATATAAAAACCAACGTCGGCAACGTAGGCATTTAGAAAAATCTTTATCGACGTTGACCAAGTTCCTCGACGTGTTTCACTTCACCTTAAGCGATCTATTTTCAAGCTCGATTAAAGTTTCGTTTTCTCAGGGCAGAACAGACATGACATGCATAAACATTCGGGGATTGTTTATGTTATTAGAGGGTACCGCTATAATTGGGCTGTGAAATGTGTGTGCAGGGAGCAAGTTTTCATTCGATCCGAGCCTAGAGGACGGGGTGTCTCCGAATGGGTCAAGACGTTCCCTGGCCGACACGTCGGTGACCTCGACAGCGGACCTCTCCGTCTTCAGCTCAGCCGCCCGTTCCCAGGCCCTGGACAATAGTTTGGACACCCAGAGCAACATCTCTGACGGAAGTTCTGGCAGCGGTGGCCTTCCGACTCCAAGAGCCACTTCTCATCAGCCTAGTCCGGATATTGTCAGGATCTATGTACCATATACCCCTCCTTCCCCGGCACTGGGTACAAACGATGTCCCGCGACATCTGCCCAGGACCCTAGAAACCAATAAGATTCGCATCAGGGTAGACCCTGACCGTACTCCAGTGGTGGAAAACCTAAAACCCTTTACATTAGATAGCCCTGAACTCGAGCTCGACTTGAAATAATTCCGTATGTTTAGCTAAAACGTCCACAAATGGGACATCTTAAGGGGCTATACCACAAAAATTACACATTTTTTGCCATTTTTTTTTCTCAAAAAGTAATTATGTCGCAAACTTGTTCTTTTTTCCATGAAAGGTCGTATGTAGGAGAATACAGGAAAAGTTTTCTTTCTAGTAAAAAATACATATTTACTTTTTTATTATTAGAAACGTAGAGTACTAAAAAAAATTGTTTGTTGTTGGCGCGGGGGATTGAAGTCTTGGTGATTAGAAATAAAAAAATTCAAAAAGATTCTTCATCTGTAAGGCCGTCACTATTGCCCGTACCTCAATTATATCATCAATTAACAAAATGGCGGCGTTTTTGGCAGAAGTGTTAAAAAATACGTTTTTTGCGCTATAATTGAGGCAAAAGTATGAGTTAAAATTAAAATTTTACCATGACTGAGGTACCGGCGAAAGCAACGGCCTTACAGATTCAGAATCTTTTTGAATTTATTGTTTAACATCACCAGGACTTCAATCACTTGCGCCAGCAACAAACAATTTTTTTTACTACTCTACGTTTGTAAAAATAAATAAATAAATATGAATTTTTTACTCAAAATAAAAATTTTCCTGTATTCTCCTACATTAGACCTTTAATGGAAGAAAAGTTTGTTCCATTCTTTGCAGTACTTTTTGAGAAAAAAATTGTCAGAAATATGTAATGTTTTCGACGTTCACAGTTGTATAGCCCCTTAAGTCAATTTGTAGCAGCCGATTTCCGTTGCGTATTGTAATTTAGATTTTATTGCAGAATCCTGAATCACAATGGGCAGGTTAGATGCAAGTGCTGTCTTGCGCCATCTACCGAGAATATTAGAAATGAATATGATTAATATTCGTGCGGATCTTGGCCGTCTGTTCAAAGTGGAATGTCCGTAATTTATGTCCTCTTTCATTCCAAGTCCCACTTCTTGAAACAACGATTTATGCCAATACGTTTAGTAATAGGAATTGAGTTTGACTCTTCTTTTTTTTCTTCAAATAGGTCGTTTCGTGAATGATGCTTGCGTTCAATTTGAAGCAGCTAATTTTAATAAGATAAAATTATTTAAATATTTATTTTCAAATCCGAAATGGTATCTAAATATCCAGCACAGGTAAAGTATCTCTTTTGTTTAAATTTGATTTTCTGGGACCTCGATAACAGATGGTTGTGATAACATATGGATAAAGGTCTGATTACAGATTTCGTGAGACGACCCCTTTCCCAATAACTGACAGAAATGATTTGTGTCCTATGTTCAGAAAATCTATGATGGTGTGAGTCTTATTACTGGTACACCAATAACTTCTTGTCCAGGTTCTATAAGAATCTAGTTTCTTTATTCCTAAGATTTTGAAGGATATCACTCGAGCTAGACTCAAAGTTTTTCTCATTATTTTCTCATTTTCTTATATAGACGTCTTATGGTGTTGAATAAATATTGTTGCATTTGACATATGGATAACCACTCCGCTAATGTTATCCTATTAACAACTATAAATATGACTAGGAAGCATACTTTAATTAAGCGAATAGTGCTTTATTGTTAACTCTATTTAACATCTATATTCAGACCTATACAGCTTTCATGTTGTATTCCTGAATACGTATTAAGCACTTCGGGAAATAAAATAATACTCAAGATAAGTTGTCAACAAGACCTCAATTGCAATGTGTCTTTCTAATGCTTTGGTTTGATTACGTGAAACGTGAATCCACCAACTGCATACCTATGTAATTAATATCGTACCTTATTATAAGGATTAGTGACCTGAGGTATGCATTATGAGGGAAACTCCATATAGATGGCTCAAATGTTGGTAACTTTGGGACATTTTTGTCGAACTCTTTATTGAACACCAATGAAACTTCATGTTTATATTAATGTATAATACAAAGAGCAAATATTATTTTTTCATGTAATAATCATTATTGTATATAGACGTATAACAGTATATGCAATAATAACATGTCAGAGGCGTCAATTCGCTCTAATCGGATACAATAAAATATGCAAAAACTTTGTTTTTCTTCATTACACAGCGAGTCATTCTTAGGGGCTTAGAAAATAATGTTACAATTTTAGCAAATAACAACTCTTCTATTTTGCAATAAAATGTACATAATTCAATAATATTGATAATGTCGTAGATTCATTAGATGAAGAATTTAATGTTCTATAGTTTTTCACCGGGAGAATTTAACCGGTATAATATTTTTTTCGTTGTTGTGTCCACCAATTTGAAAAATGTCATTCAGCTAGATGTCCAAAATAACAGTTACTTTTATTGTTTCGATTACCGCGTTTAATGAAAACCGCGTTTAAAGTAATCGGGGAAAAAAGGTATTTATTTTGGAAGCTTGTAACCCTTTTCGCGCTAATCTGGGATTCCAGGGCTATACAGCAAACCTTCTGACTCCTCGTGAAACTGTTGTTGTTCAGTTTATTGTTGTTTGGGAATAGTTCAAACCTCTGTCCCGCTTCTTTACCTGCGTTTTGTCAACGCGCAGCTGTAAATTCAACTTTAGCTTCGTTTAGATGTAGAGTATCGCTCCATAACTTTAGAAACATATTCTCTATATGAATAAGTATTGATTTAGATAAACAAAGATAAAACCATTTTTTTTTGTTTAACTAGTTCCAACTGGCCGGCGGATTAGTATATGGAGTTCCCCCCTTAATCTGCAGCTGGTGAATTAACGAAGGGACCACTAACGAATAAAAACACCATATGGCGTCTGTGGCATATCTGCAATACCAACGCGACTAATGCGATACAATTTTATAGTAATGATTAAACCACAAATAGGTATTATTCCCCTCAAACTTCTTTTGAGAAGTGCCACGCCGTTAAAGATATTGCTCGTACTCTCCTCATTGGTAATAAAGTCTTCAATTGAAAGTACTCTTCAAACGATCTGTTACAGTCCGATAGATGTTGCCCAGGATTTAAAATCAGTAACCGTTGAAACGGAATTTGAAGGTCTTTAAAGATATTGCTCGTACTCTCCTCATTGGTAATAAAGTCTTCAATTGAAAGTACTCTTCAACTGATCTGTTACAGTCCGATAGATGTTGCCCAGGATTTAAAATCAGTAACCGTTGAAACGGAATTTGAAGGTCGAGAAAAGAAAGAAGTTACACGGACTGAAATCAGACTAGTATGAAAGCTGCGGAACTACGGAAATACCTTTTTTGGTGAAAATTTCAATTACGAAAATGGCAGGGTGAGAGGGAGCGTCATAGTGATGCAGTATGGAGCTCACCCAGGGGGTCGACACTGCCATGTATTGGGGTGTAACGCTTTATGCACTACCGCCATCTTCGGTTGGAGTAAACCTTCTTTGCGAACTAAAATATTTGACGGGCTATTCAAATTCATTTATTAAACGAAGGGATATTTTCGAGATTTAAAAAGTACTTGCAATGATCGAAACAGACGTTGCTTAAAGTGACACACAAATGTAAGAAAACAGTATATTAAACATAAAAGAAGTAACAAAAGTGTCAGTGGCGCAACGCCTGTTTTAAATCACTGTAAGAACTGAAATAATTACATTATACATTAGTTAAAAAGTAACATATTAAGATAAAAATATTAATTATTATGAATGTATAAATATACAAATTCTATACAAATTTAATTTTTGTTATGATTCATTTAATTATTACAATTATTATAGTAAGAAACTACAAACTGTTCTTGATTTACACTTTTACTCACAAACTCACCTTCGCGATTTAATACCCGAGGTAATTGAAACTTGTAAAAATATTGCCACTAATCGAGGTTAGGTTCACTTTGGTTCACTTGTCCCGACTATTTTTATGCGCATCTACACTGCGCCTCCTGGAGTCTCTTGCTATTGGTTAGAAAATTTTTTCTCTGTTCTTCTCTTTCTATTAGACTGAAAAGTCACGACCCCAGCGTTGTCTTTGCTTGGAGTAGGTGAACTAACTTCAGCGTTACACCTCTCCCATAAGGAGTGTCGACCCCCTGAGCTCACCTGCCATCTTGATTCGTCGTTGTCTAAAACGTGCTACCAGACATGAGCGGGGAGATGTTTCACGCCATTGTCGAAAAAGAGGCACGGCTCACTAGCACCGTGGAACTGTTTGCAAAGGGGCGAAATGTTCTCCATCAATAAAGAATCACCCATCATTTCATTTCAAATACAACACAGGATCAATGGAATGAAGTTATTGCCTTTTCGTTTTTAGGATTCAGGGTCAACGTAGGTTGGGAAAGTAGACTACGAATACTAAATAAAGTTGTTATGCCTGGACGATTGAGATTATGACACGGCACCCACGTATACTCTGTTTTACCGATTACGAAGATTTCGCCCCTTTGAAAGTAGTTCCAATTTTTACAGAGGTGTAAAGGGCGTAGATGGCGCCATGCCCCTCTTTCAAAAAGCGTGAAACGTGTGCCCGCTCATCTCTGGTGCTACATGCGCAACTAAAACCATCGGTCCATAAGGTATTGCATTGCAAATAATTAGTTCGTGTTAAAGCACAAGTTATTTGGTTGCTCAAATTTATTTATTATACTGTGTGCACTGTAATTTAAACACCATTATAGTCACTCGTGCAATTAAATTTCGTTTTACTAATAAATGCATGTGGCCACTAGGGTTAATCAAGGGTCTGTGGTCTGCGGCATAACTAGATTAATTTTTTTTTTTCCAGTCATTCGGGGACTCGCAGTAACACTGCTGGGTCACAATTTGTTGATTATATGGCACGAAAACCCTTACCTTTGACACATTGTCGCCCCGTTGCAAATATGCAAGCTTGTACCCAGAACGAGGTTCGTCCTCCACCTTTTTAAAACTATTCAAAAATACATTGTATCACCTAACCACATGTACCTTCTGCACAGCATGATTTCCGTGAATAACATGATTTCAATGTTTCGTTCATTTCTGGTACGATTTCAGTTTTACATAAAACTTGATCGCGCAGCGTTGCATGGGATTTTGTTTCTCTAGTTTTGTAACATAACATGTACAAGATTTGCTATCAACTGAGACACATTAGCGACAGCGAGTTGAAGCTTGCCCTAAACGAAGCAGAAATGTACTTTTCAGTTGCTGCCCTGTGTTGCGTACATACATCCTGACACATTAGATTCAACCACATGTTTAATAATCGGATTTCTCAAGTTCTCAGGATTTCAGCCCCAATGCCGAAAACAACGTTCTTTCGCGTTTCTTTATTGCTTTACAGCGGTCGTAACAATTTATTTTAAACGTCGAACCGAGCGACGTATATTGCTTTACGCTCACGGTTTCATTTATTCGCAAAAAACCCTTGGATTTGCTAAATTTCCGGTTTCAAATGGTCCAACCCTAATAAACCCATAAAAAGGTTGACTCCAAGGCGCCCAAGTGTTCGACTACCTAGTGGTACTTGGAATTTTCCGTGCTCGGACAACTCTTGTCGATCTCGGACGACCCCATGTGCGAGTCACCTAGGACACTCAAGGGCGAAGTAAAGGGCGGCATCTAAAAATTTGGCACGTCCAAGGGAGTTAACCAATCGGCATTGGAGGAATCCCTCCTTTACATTTTTTCAGGGTTTTTTCCGGAGAAAACTCAAGTATTTTCAGAATTTCCAACATTACTCCTCCCACACGATTCTCTGATTCGAGAATCTCAAATTTGTTAAACTCCCACTCCGCGAGGGAGGCATGCGGACGCTACCTTCGAGAGCTTTGCGATCCTCGAAGAGCTTCACTTGGTTCACTGCTTTCAATCGGTCGACTTGGTTCCCACATTTTAACCAGTCGACTTGATTCACTAACTTCAACCAGTCAATTCTCAACAAGAGAATATCGCATACGGATTTCAACAGAAATCACCCGACCATAAGAGCAGCTTAGCTCAGGTCCACGTTCATTTAAAAACCAGCCGTACAATATTAACCCTTTTAATGCCGAAGGCCGATATATCGGCCCGCACCTTGTAGCGCTTTACTATTCGCTTTGCGAGAGATCTCTATCTCAAAATAAATTTATAATACGTTATAAATAGTCTAATTTCATTACGAGATAATTAAAGTAACGATACAACACCTATAACAACCTATAACCTATAACAATTACTTGTTTCGAATGAGTTAATCCGTCCGGCGCCTACCATGTGCCTTGGAGTTATTTTTCATGTTTCTTGTCCAATATTACTTATTTTGTTAAAAAATATATTGGAAATTTAAAGTATATACTTTGCAATAAACGGTCTATATAAATGTATGATAAAAAGATGACTTTTACTATGTGCAATTACGTTTTGAAACGGAGAACTCAATTTTTCTTTTTTTTTATCACTTATACCTTTGTTATTTATGTAATTTTCAATGAATATAGAAAAATTAGCGTCCCTGTTTTATTCTCTATTTTGTCCTTAATACCCTGCTTTTTGAATTATGTTAATATTGCTTTTCGTTTGGTTTTTATGAGCCTTTTTCCAAATCCTAGTAAAATCGTAAAATTCGGCCGGTTATCTTCGCATAAGCACCTCTTTTTCGCCCGACACTAAAAGGGTTAAGTTAGCGTACGGTCGTCGCGTTATCTTCGTGTTCGCGAGTTTAATTGCAAATCGCGAGATCCCGGATTTACGCCCCTAGGACAGAATACTCAAGCAACTTGTTTGGTCACAATCCTTTCTAAACATCACGTAGTCCGTATTGCAAAATGGGCTTTCTTCATGCGTTCGTTTTGCTTATCTCCGTTTTTATGAATGTCGTCAATTGCATTATTGTAAATTGTCCTGTTAATAATAATATATTTGCACATTCTTCTTATATGTATTTGGCACGAAACTTCATCGAGGTCCCCTATCGCGTTTTCTGCTGCAATATTTGGAAACTAGAAAGCTATATCATTCAATGGATCTATTGGCACGATGTCAAATGAATTTGAATTATTACACAAAATAATGCTTTCTAACACAATATGATTAAAATTTGGTGCAATTAATTCGAGTAATTACCTCTTTCAGCAATGATATACACGTAATTCGCTGTTACAAACTATAAAATGACTATTATTAGTGTATTTTCCTTCATTTCTATTACTAAACACGAACACATGTTGCATGATCTGATATGGTTGCATTAAGATATAGAGAAAGATAAAAACAAGTTACTAAATAAATAATTAATTAACAGAATAATCACAAAATTGTTTATTTCTTGGGATATTTTTGCCAGTATAGCAAAATAATTCGATTTTTTGCAAAGATGGCAAGGTACATCTTTTGTTACTTACAAGCACTGAATGTTAACGATGACACAGATAATAGGATGTTTGTAACGGCAACTAATCTTGCTCCATGATTGGTCAACATTAAACCACTGTTGTTTTGTAACTACAATTTGGATTCAAGTTTGCATTGGATATTCTTTTTCAAAATTACTTAAAGATTATCGTGATATATTTCCTGTTTGCGAGATCTGGGACATCCTATATAATAGTCTTATTTCGGATCTAAAAATCTTTTCCCGTTTATTCGACATGTATAAAACGTAATTCGTTCACGTCTTTCAGTGTATAATGTGTTCGGAAACTCTCATTATCTTACTCATAATTAAGCACAATTGACTGAAAAAGTTGGTCAATTTGCCCCGGTCTCCCTTATTTATTGTCTTAAAACAAATATTGATCAGTAAGTACCATGGGGTGGGAAACAGAAACTACACATGACCACACATAAACTTCTTGGTCACAAAGGAGTTATAGAACAATATTGTGCTAAATTCAGCTTCGTCAGAAAAGTAAAAAAAATGTTATTGATTTGTGATTTAAATTCATACATAGTTCCAGAGAACTAACAAATAATTTTCTGTTTGATAATTACTACTATGTCTTGCATATTACAAAGTAATATGCAATTAACAGCGAATGAAGTATGTTCATACTAAGATATATTAAATGATAAAATGCACTACGTATTTAACTATTATGTCGACTACTGTTAATAATGCAGTTTCACTGACACATACATGGACATATTACGGGCAACATATATTACGAAGTTACAATTTTCAAGTTCTCTCGTTTAATGTTTCAGTTAAGGGGTTACACCACTTTGACGCACCCAAAAATTACGGTTTTTTCAAGAATTTTTGTTTAAGACTTAAAACGTTTTTATCCAAATTAAAGTACAGTAAGGCATTATACTACTATTAAATTCGCTCATTGCGAAAATCGGTGATCGTGCGGTTGGCAGGTGTATAGGTGTAAACGCGTTTTTCTTAAAACTGCATTTTAATAATCGGTGGGCACTCTAGCTCCGCCAATTTTCAATCAATCGTTTTGATTCTTTTTTTATTTTATTCGCGATATGTATATCTAGCGAAATACGTATGGTTTTTTCAATGTATTGATATTCGCATTTTTTATGCAACATTAATTAACGAAATTTAGGGCAAAATGCGTATCTTTCCTTTCAAATCGATGCCATTTTGTGAAAAATGCATATTTTTGAAAACGGCTACGTATTTCGCTAGCTTTTGGGCTACAGAAACTAATTCTTTTTTGTTTATTGTTCTAACTTAAACCTGGAGTTCCATTATTTTTTTTGTATAATATATATGAATTCAAATAAATAATATCTAATAGATGGCAAGCTGTTTCAGCCGGTGCATACGGGGCGCATGAGTTTATCTCAAATTATTTATATTTTTTATTCGTTTGTTTTATTCCGGCTTGGCCTCAAAATATTCTAAACATCTTGAAATTTCAGAATATGTTTTGTTTTTCGCAAAAATTAAAATTTAAATAGCCAATGGTCACTACTTTGTGTATTGACGAGTATACTCGTCAATGCACAAAATCGTGCCACTTCTCCATGACGAGTATACTCGTCAATCACAGTTAACTGGTTAATAATTGTCTGCAATCAATTGCTTACGATTGCAACAAATTGTCCCGTGTAGTCTACGTTTAACCCCATACTTATTTGATGAGCATGCTGTGTACTATTGCAACCACCTGTTTACTGAGGTATCATAATTTTACACTCTTGACTTTTTTAATGTATAGTAGCAGGTGAAGTCAATCGTTATTCCCTTTGATTTTGCCAGCTTACTTATAACTTGATCACTTATAAATTTATCAATGAGAATTATTCGTCTCTTAAAAAGTTTCATTCTAACCCTTTTGAAACGATACGCGCGCAACTCCGTGCAGACTTGATTTGCTACATTTAGTAAATACGTCATTACTGTACAGGATGTTACAGACTTCGTCGTGCACCCGGAAACTGGTGAGAATTGACAATGTTTCAAATCGGAAGTTCCTTTACCATTTTTTCCTAAAGTGATTGTTTACCGAGATATTGTTAAATAACTGAGCGCCCCGGGGCCCCACAGTTCCGGACGCTGATTTTTGTTTAATTTAATCTTTTTATTTTTATTTGATCAACCAATTAAAAATAATTATAATTTAAATAATAAAATATAAGTTATCAAACTCGGTAAATAATCACGTTGAAAAAAAGGTAAAAGAACTTTCTACTTAAAACGTCGCAAACTCCTTTCAGTTTCCGGGTGTACTACAGGGTTTGAGAAACCCTGTCATTTCTGCTTTGATAGATGAATTTTTTTTCATGTTCTAACAGTGCATTTAATTAAACTAAATGTTTCACTAAAAAATATGAAATACTGTTTACAAGAAACAGTACAAAATAGAGTTACAACGTTTCTACTCAAAAACAGAAATTCTTTCCAAGACCAGCTACCAACAAATTAATGGCCAATTAAGAATTCCCCAACAACCGATTTTAAGTCACGATATTCGATCAAACTACATCACAGGGATAGACAAAATGTAATTCAAATACAACCGAAACTAATTGTTATTTTTCTAAGATTTTAATGTAACTGGATGTCTAGACATTTTTGATGGAATTGTGAACAAAAAGAAAAGTGGATAAGACAATTAATATTTTTGAATAGCTAATAATAATTTTGGGTTCTTTTTCAGTCTTCAATGTCTAATTACATTTTGTCCATCACTAATTACAATTCAATGTATGGTCTTGAAAGGAGCTGTAGTACTGAAGATAAATTAATTATGGATATATTGTAATATAGATGATTGTAACAATTGTTATATGCATATATATATATACGGATCGGTAGATAGGTAGCGTAGGTTAGTCAGTTGAAGTGATTAATGTGAGGCCATCGTTTTGTTACATGTGAAAATTATTAACGTCCCGAGTACTAACTTCAAAGCATTCTTCACGGCACGAAACTATGGCGCCTCCATTAATCGTATTCCGAACTACCTTTCGCTTATTATAAACGTTTAAAAATAATTTATTTTTTCTATCGAGAGAAATTAAAATTAATCATCAATGCTAAAATATTAATTTGTAACCTCGTTGCATTTAAGACCGTATCGACCGTGAGACAAAATCCCATTGCCTTATGATTTTAAACATTTCCTCTGTTTAATTATAAAGTTAAACGGTAATTTAATTCTTGGAGTTAACTGCAATCTTATCTCTATATTATTTCCATTGACCGTGCAACAAACTGCAGATCATATGCAGTCATAACATATTCTCATCGTATAAAATAATAATTTAGCCATTCTCGAAACAAAATGGTAACTTTCGTAAATTTCATACATTTCATGCTGAATGTAGCTCAGATAATACCTCTTTTTGTCACGTTATATTGACTTTCTTCAAACATGTTCGTATTCCATTAAAAGTAATAGGAACGAAAATAGTTATCGAATTATTATTACGTATGTTAGGTTACCTTTATGTTCATCTCGTAACGAATTATTGTCTATACTCCAGCATTTAATTTTTCTATTGATAATTCTGTACTGATGTTAGTAAATAAGTATATTTTTCACTTTATGAATGTTTTCATTTTTCGACTAACATTCAAATACCTTGCCGGTCATAAGCTTGAAGCACCACATAGTTGTTCTGTCTACTATTCTCCTGCTAACCTACTACACACAACAAACTATATACAACAGAAATGTTATTAGGATGTTCGAAATTTTTCACCGGCAGGGCAATTTTCGAACAATTAATTAAAAGATCGACAGCAATTATCTGCTTCAAAATATCAGGAAAACACAATACAAATGAAAAATTAAATTACGCACATCTTCCTTCGGAAAGGCATTTTAAGGAATTTTTGGCATTCAGCGTTTAAAGGATATTAACAGAATATGAAAAATTAAATTAATCTCTATCGTTGAGGTATGTTCTTGGAAACTGATTATTGTTATCAATTACCACCGGCCATCAGGAAATCGCACATAAATATGTAATATCATTCCAGTCGAATCTTATAACTGCGGTGAATGTCGGTCATCTGATGAATAATTTAATTCGGCCTAATTTACACTGCATAATCATGCCCTTTGTATTTTCAGGTGATTTAGTATTTTCATACATAAAATTCTTGACATTCCGATATATGTGCCCATAATTATGAAAGTGGTCTAAGTCAAAATTAAAAAAAAAAAAATGAGTTTATCAGTTATTTCACGCCATATTATTTCAAACGAAATTAATTCAATGTAATTTCGAAACAAAAAATATATGACTTAGACCACTTTCATAATTATGGGCACATATGAACATGCGACTAAATTGAAGTATTATTCGACTACTTTGTCTTGATTACTGGATACATTTGTAATAAACAGCAAGTTCAAATTGTTGAAACGCTACCAAAAATGTATGTTTAGTATGTATACGTATGAGAAGTTACATAATTTTATACTTCGATAATTATACATAATGAACGTTAAATTGCTCGAAGTCAATACGAAATTCATGTTTTATTATCTCCTTAGATTCGCAACCATGTTAAGCACTATATATGTGTGTTTAACATTATATATAATATATTATAGTGTACTATATTGTGGCGATAATATTACATGCATATGAAATTAAAAGTACCTAAAATATCCTATCAATTACATATGAATAATATAATGTACGCGAGGTAATAAATCATCGACAAACGTATGTAATTGATATTATATTTTTTTATATCTGTAAAGTGAGGAGTAGAGCAATGTCAGCTGTCTTGTAATATACAGATCGTTACAAAAGTGTCTTATTTCACCAGGGAAAAGGTATGATTTGCTACTAAAGTTTAATGCTTTCCTAATACCATGTATAATTGTCATTTTGTACAATTCAACGCGCAAGTAAAAATCATCCCGACATTATTTCCAGTTATTCCTTTTTTGGATAATTTTCCTTAAGGGGGTCCATAGTTCTCCCTTGATGTCTGAAAATAATATAAAAATCTACTATTTTTCTTTTGCGAAAGCTCAATTTAGTTAGGGTATGAAATAAGATGAAATTGTGGAAAAATTGGAAAATTGCAAATGATACATTCTACTAACGTAAGATATAAACGTATGCAGGATTGGGATACTTCCACCTTAAGGTGAAGTGAAACACCCTTCAAATCAGTCAATTTGAATACAACACTTTTTTTTAAGGGTATTAGACCAAACCGTCCGAAACTTAGACACATCACTCCTGATCATCTAAGAATTGTCCTGACACATTCAAAATTTGGATTTTTCAAACAAATTTTTTAACTCAGCTTAGACCAGAACCAAAATGGCGTCGTGCTCTCATATTTCGATCAATATACATTTATCGAAGGCTCTGATATGAGAATCGAAAGGGTCAGGGCAATTTTACGACAATTTAGAACACTCTGGTAATCGATAAACTCGTATTTTAACGGGATAAAGGCAAAAAAAGTGTTGTATGCGCTTGTATGCCAAAACGATGGTAATACGAGGTCTCGGAGTGAAGACTTAATTGACCTGGAAATCACAAATAGCGCAGGGGGTCCCTCTGCAGTCAATTAGGGCCCCAGAAAGCATGAATGTAGAGGATTTCTGGAGTTTTACTTTGATTTATTTATAATTATTGTACGGAAACGACATATGGTGTACGCCATTTGGTACAATATCCAATATAATTCGACACAACTGTCAATATAAAAACAAACGTCGGCAACGTAGGCATTTAGACAAATCTTTATTGACGTTGACCAAGTTCCTCGACATGTTTCACTTCACCTTAAGGTGAAGTGAAACCCCCTTCAAATCAGTCGATTCGAATACAACACTTTTTTTTAAGGGTATTCGACCAAACTGTCCGAAATCTTGACACATCACTACTGATCATTTAAGAATTGTTCTGACGCAATCAAAATTTGGATTTTTTAACACAATTTTTTAACTCAGCCCAAACCAGAACCCGAATGACGTCGAGCTCTCATATTTCGATCAATATACAATTATCGAAGGCTCTGATATGAAAATCGAAAGGGTCAGGACAATTTTACGACAATTTAGAACACTCTAATAGTCGATAAACTCGCATTTGAACGGGATAAAGGCACAAAAAGTGTTGTATGCGCTTCTATACTAAAACGATGGGAATACGAGGTCTCGGGGTGAAAATTTAATTGACCTAGAAATCACAGATGGCGCAGGGGGTCCCTCTGCAGTCAATTAGGGCCCCAGAAAGCAGGGATCCAGAGGATTTCTGGAGTTTTACTTCGATTTCTTTATAATTACTGTACGAAAACGACAGGTGGAGTATGCCATTTGGTACAATACCCAATATAATTCGACACAACTGCCAATATAAAAACGAACGTCGGCAACGTAGGCATTTAGAAAAATCTTCTTTATGGACGTTGACCAAGTTCCTCGACGTGTTTCACTTCACCTTAAGCGACGATGGGCTCGGTCCCTCTTTATATGGGTGGCCGTCATGAAGGGGCATCGCGTGGTATTGGGCAAAAACAATGGTACTTGGCCCTTAGGAGAAGGGACCGAAACACGGTAGCTTTTCGTGTTGTTTCCTTGCATGGATCTTGGAGATTGCCCATCCGTCGCTCCTTGGATCTGTCCTATTCCCAGGCTCCGATGCATTGTTACCAAAACGAAGGAAAACTGTCACGGTACGGTCAGGCATCAATTCAACATTACAGTCATACTATCAGTACATTACACTTTTGCCCGATATATTATGCTTCTTCAATAATTCAACATAGATATAAAATAATTATGCCGGACTTTTGATTTTGTACAATGCTTACAACAAAACTAATGATATACTTCAAAGTATTTTGCTTATAATTCATCCGCAAAAAGTATTAAAAAACAGTCTCGTTCGGACTATGTACCCCTTTAAGTTAAAATCGTCATTATGTACAATGGTCCTGTAATTTTTGTTTGTCCGAATAGTTCTATGTTTAAGACATTCTTTAATGAATTCCTTATTTTATAAGCGTTCGTTAGGTACAGTTATTGGATTCATTGCTGTATCCTGGTCTGACATGTGTACATCGAGAACATGTATGTACGTGGTATGTGTTTAATGAAACGAGAGTGAAACAAACAGTTGAATGTTTTGGCGAACAGTATCCACGAGTTACTTAAAAAATTATTAAATTAATGAACGTCTGCCCTGAACATATTTTATGAAATAACGCAGATACAATTAAACCCTATGCGATCGTAATAGCTATGTCTAACAAAATATGAGCATGCCTAGATGCGTTACAACCGCAAAGGATTATTATTTATTACTTGTACATAATTTAAAAAAAAGTATTTTTCTGAAAGAAAGAAATTTAAGGCTCTCCGCTTCCCTTACGATAACTAATTATGAATTATAAGACATTTAATTATTTGCACACGCGTGTGATATACGTACATATTAAGGTGATGTGAACCCTCCCTCAAATCGGTCGATTCGAATAAGATATTTTTTTTTAAGGGTAATTGTATCGAAGCGTCTGAATCTTTGACATGACTCGTGAACACCTAAGAATTGTCCTGACACTTTAAGAATTTGGATTTTTGAAAAAAATTGTTAGGCGTGTGATATACGTACATATTAAGGTGATATGAACCCCCCTCAAATAGGTCGATTCGAATAAGATATTTTTTTTTTAAGGGTATTGTATCGAAGCGTCTGAATCTTTGACATGACTCGTGAACACCTAAGAATTGTCCTGACACTTTAAGAATTTGGATTTTTGAAAAAAATTGTTACGCGTGCGATATACGTACATATTAAGGTGATGTGAACCCCCCTCAAATCGGTCGATTCGAATAAGATATTTTTTTTTTTAAGGGTATTGTATCGAAGCGTCCGAATCTTTGACATGACTCGTGAACACCTAAGAATTGTCCTGACACTTGAAGAATTTGGATTTTTGAAAAAAATTGTTACGCGTGCGATACATGTACATATTAAGGTGATATGAACCCCCCCTCAAATCGGTCGATTCGAATAAGATATTTTTTTTTAAGGGTATTGTATCGAAGCGTCTGAATCTTTGACATGACTCGTGAACACCTAAGAATTGTCCTGACACTTTGAAAATTTGGATTTTTGAAAAAAATTGTTAACTTAGCCCAGACCGGATCCAAAATGGCATCGAGCTCTCATATGTGCCCATAATTATGAAAGTGGTCTAAGTCATATATTTTTTGTTTCGAAATTACATTGAATTAATTTCGTTTGAAATAATATGGCGTGANGAGTGTAAGGCGAAGATGAGAGTGAAAGTTTGCATTGAAAGTGGAGAAATAGAAGGATCTTCGGATAGCGAAGAGGAAAACTTCTTGAAGGGGTGTCGTAGCAAGAAAAGGATGCGCATTCTTTCTAGTTCCGACTCCGAGGATGAGAGGACGAGCATTCCAATTATTTCTGTGATAATTTTTAAAAAAGGACTTTTTACTTATTAATAATTTATTTAAACGTAAAGCTTAGTGTTGTTTAATTCAGACTTAATTTGAATAAATCGATTTTTGAAAGAAAATGCGTGTTTTCGTTTACCCGTCAATTTGACGGGTGCTCGTAGAAACAGGTATATAAAAAACGCCCGTAAACCTAGTGTTAAAGTGTCAGGACAATTGTACGACAATTTAGAACACTCTCGTAATCGAGAAACTCGCATTTGAACGGGATAAAGGCAAAAAAAACTGTTTTATACGCTTCTGTATTAAAACGAAGGTAACACGAGGTCTCGGAGAGAAAATTTAGTTGACACTAAAATTACAAATGGCTCAGGGTGGCACTCTGTAGTCAATTAGGGCATAAAAACGATGAATCCAGGAGATTTCTAGAGTTTTACTTCGATTTCTTTATAATTATTGTACGAAAATGACATAAGGAGTACGCCATTTAGTACAATACCCAAAATAATTTGACACGACTGTCAATATAAATACGAACGTCGGCAACGTAGGAATTGGAAAGCATCTTTTTTACCGACGTCGATCAAATTTCTCGACGTATTTCGCTTCACCTTGACGTAAAAAATGCGTCAAAGGTATTTACATCATACCATTTACATATATGTTCTTGCTACGTGTGTCCGAAACATTTCTTGAATATTTCAATAAATCAACGATCCATGTTAAAATTATTGACATCCGATGGAAATCGATGAAATTGTCTAGAACCACGTAAAAACGTGCAGAGACATCCCACCAAGCGCACTATATTACAGTTACATAACACTGGAATAACATGATATATAACGAACGTTATTCAAAAGTAACATTGATATCATATAATATGAAAATATTACCGTTCCGTAACATTGTTCCAAACCTAGCAGTGTTCCATGTAACCGATATGTTATGTGTGTTATATTAATCGTTTTATAACAGTGTTATCTAACTGCGTAGGAAATAGCGATATACGTTTTATGAACATATAACATATATGTTACATTACATGTTACAGGGACATATGTAACGGTTAGATTGTTGTTACGTAACTGTGTTTGGTGGGACATATAATGTACAGAATAAACGATGTGCATATATTTCTTGCATGGTTTGTCATCTTTTTTCTTGGTTCTTGCGACAAATTCTTCAACAATGATGTCAATATTTTATACACTGCACCCGAGCGCCAGTGACAATTATACAAAGCATACACGGATGTATATATATGTTACCGTGAATGACCGAAATTGGAGAATGTCGACTTTCACCGGTGAATGTCAACAGATACCAAATACGTCGGTGAAAGATCGAATATTTCATTACATTGTTGTACAGTCGGACCCTCCCCAGTGTGTGTCGACAATCACACACCGGTGAATGTCAACATTTACCGGTGTAAGTCAGAAATAAGGTTATTTAGCGAATATTTTGGACATACACGAAGCGACTATGTGAATGTTGACATTCACCGGTGAAAGTCGACATTCTCCAGATTTCGGTGTTTCACCGTAACATATATACATCAGAGACTGCTAATAATTCTCCTGTCGTCCTAGTTTATAGTAAAGAGGTTCACGAATTCTTCTGTGGTATTAATTGGCCTAATCGTATTGAATTCAACTGCGACTGAAGTTCAGTGAAATTGAAACTCCTGATTTGAATAAATGCGTCTGTGAAAAGGTATAATTTACCTTTCCTATCATATAATGTTCCATGTATGTCAAGCGCCGAAGAAGTTTTAGGTGTTAAAAGGATTACTGTACTTTAGAAAATCTATTATCAATACTTAATATTCCTTTCGTTGAGAGCCGCGCAGAATATTTTTCATAAGTATCTATTTACATTCCTCTAAGTATAAGCATTCCCCAAAGCACCTAAGTAAGATGACTATTTAATAATTTTGTTAACTTTAGAACATGTGCTCAGAATATATAGTTTGATTTAAGGGCCTCAATTACTCAAATTGTTTGCTTACTATTTTTTAAACACCTAGATGTCCAAACTTTCGCTTAAAAATCAGGACGCAACATTCGTGTATTTATAAATCACATTGAAATAATTAATTGAAACAATATCAATATTGTACGATTACAATTTCATTTCCCTTCTCCTCACGTTCTAGTCGCAAATATTAAAATTCGACTACAAATTAGGTATTTAAGGATCATGTGGACTATCGGATTTTGAATCCTTACAATTTTTAATTTTTCTACCATTCCAGAATTGAATGGCATAATTAAAGCCGGTAATATAATAACTTAAAAGAATATTAAAAAATAGCAGACATAATTCTTTCCAACAGCATTTTAAGGTGAAGTGGAACCCCCTTCAAATCAGTCGATTCGAATACACTTTTTTTTAAGGGTATTAGACCAAACTGTCCGAAACTTTGACACGTCACTTCTGTTCATCTAAGAATTGTCCTGACACATTGAAAATTTGGATTTTTCAAACAAATTTTTTAACTCAGTCCAGACCAGAACCAAAACGGCATCGAGCTCTCATATTTCGATCAATATACAATTATCGAAGGTTCTGATATGAGAATCAAAAGGGTGAGGACAATTTTACGACAATTCAGAACACTCTGGTACTCGATAAACTCGCATTTGAACGGGACAAAGGCAAAAAAAGTGTTGTACGCGCTTGTATGCCAAAACGATGGTAATGCGAGGTCTCGGAGTGAAGACTTAATTGACCTGGAAATCACAGATAGCGCAGGGGGTCCCTCTGCAGTCAATTAAGGCCCCAGAAAGCACGAATCTAAAGGAGTTCTGGAGTTTTACTTCGATTTCTTGATATTTATTGTACGGAAACGACATATGGTGTACGCCAATTTGGTACAATATCCAATATAATTCGACCCAGCTGTCAATATAAAAACGAACGTCGGCAACGTAGGTATTTTTAAAAATCTTCTTTATCGACGTCGATCAAGTTCCTCGACGTGTTTCACTTCACCTTACCCACTTGGGGGTTCAGCTGCCTACCGAGCATATTGTACGCCTGTTGATTGCTCAGCCTGCAGATGTCGCCCTAATCCTAAAATCGAGGCCAACAGAAAATAAACGACATACATTCATGTTTGAATTATAGTTCACAATCACCGTTCGTTATAACCCGCAATTAGTAGTCTTAAGTTCTAAATATATTAGTTCGCGACGATACAAAGGTAATAACATTTTTCAGCTTTTCGACCATCCATGTTTTAATTCCACTTAATACATTTAAATAATTAAACATTATTAATATTCATATCAGCTTATCAGTTCCCATATTAACTAATATTCTTTTAACGACCAATTTGGCAGTGTGTTTACAAAGGGATTTAAGATTACAAGCAAAGGCTGATAAGGCAATTAAATATCCACAGTAATTAATGTTAATCCTAGATCTACAATGCATCTTCAGTCATATATTACAACTTTAAAAGTGTTACAATTCATATAATTTTGCAAATTAAATCTATTGGAAAGTCTCTCGATGAAATTTAATCAAATGAAATCGAAATAAAAATTATCTTGAGGAGTCATTCTTAAGAAGTTTCGGCTCTTCTAATAAATATACACCCTACCTATAAAGATATGAACCCATTACCGTACAAGTTAGCTCAGCAAAGTTCGGGCTAAACCGGAAGGGGGACGATATTTACCGAACGGGCCGAAGTAATTCGCGGACACGCTCGAAAATCGAACCAAAATGGCGGGGAAAGCATGAACATATACATATATAATATATGGCCCGCTCATTGTGTGCCGCTGACAGAACGGTGAGAGAACGAGAACTGTCGTGATCGGATCTCCGTTTGTCTGCGCTGATCGAATGCGTAGTAAGTACTTGACAGTTGGTTGACAGCAATACACACATACGCAAATTATTTCACTGCGCACTCCTGTTGCATGAACAAGCATAGGCCCGGTCGCGGCAGTTCTTTGTTCTCTCACCGTTCTGTTAGACCCAGTCACCTCCTTGTTCAAGTATAAGGAGGGAGCGGTCCATATATTGTACAAGTATAAGGAGGGAGCGGTCCATATATTGTACAATGGCGGACATGAATGCGCCTCCCTTACAGATACGACATCGCCTGTGCTGGATGGGAGGGCATTGATGTCTCCCAGTGTACGTCCATGGGGGAAAGATACTCACAGAACGGAAACATTTGTTCCATTGAAAACTCTCACTACGAGTCGGACTCGTAATGTAAATGTTTGGTCCGAAATTGTTATCACGAATAGGACTTGTGATATATATGTTCGGCTCAAAATTGGTATCATGAGTTAGGCTCGCCAAACTACAGCAAGGGGTTAATATTGGATATTCCAAATTTCGCGAATCAAGATAATGAAACAATGTTCTCCGTGAAACACTAGAATAATGAAAAAGCAACGTTAAAAACATTGCATCAATTTTAACAACAAAGTATATTAAGTTCAATTAATCAAAAAGTATGGTTGTGTAAACTTTATGCTTATTACTAGCACATAAGCTATTGTTATTAAATTGGTGCGGTAGCATTGTAGTATATCTGAGATTGAAAAGTGCGACACGTCTGACAACATACCTTATTGAAGGGAAAAAAAAAAAAGAATGGAATCGTAGAAAATGTAATGTGATGATATGGCACCTATCCATATACCTTAATTATCCACGGCTCCGTATCGTAAGCCCTTATTTTGATGATTTTAATGTATTCGATACAGATAAATTAATAAATAAATTAATTTATTAATTTCCTAACGTTTCATGAAGAACGTTGTATACTTCCATTTGAAAACAATGTCGTACAATCAGGGAGACCCTGTACAATGCGAGTCTGGTATTATGATACAATAAATTCCTGAGTGTTTTAAAGTATTTCATTAGTATCTACTTGCTCCCATAATTGAGCAACGTCGATCATTGCATACGCAGCATGCTGCCTTTATCAATCGGTATTGGCCCAGTATAATAACGCCATAATAGACTGCTACCACGCTTCAGCTGGTTCCTCGAGGAAAGATGGCTCCAGCACTCCAACCAATTTTCATAAATTGGCATCTGTGGGGGAAGACCGGCCGCTAACCTTATGAGCAAGAATGATACAAATTATATTATATGATTACATAACATATTGCCTATGTACATAGGGTATTCTAGAATGAAGGTCCAAAAAATACCAGACGTAATTCCCGACACAAAATGAAGTAGAAAAGTACAACATGCATTCAAAGTGCACAGTATGCGTGATAGAAGTGTTCCAAACACCAATCAGATTGAACGTTTAGACAATCGCGCATCTATAGATCACATAAATCGTTTCAAGACGGACAGTCAAATAGTTAAAGTGGGGTGAATGTGATACATGAGGAATCAGTCGTTTATGAAACTTTTCTTCAAACTATAGGTACCCAGGGTTGCAAAAAATTCAATGTAAAAATAATGCATTATTTCTTTAACGGATAATGTGTGTGACGTGGCATTTTGGCGCACGCGTCACAAGGCCAACATTGTTACTTTCTTTGGTTAACGGCGTTCACCGCCAAAGTGGGGACGAAGACTTCCACCGCTAGATGGTATTAGCATCGAATTCGGTGGGAGGTAACCAAAACGTACTTTCTCGCTCGAATGAGGGAGACGCGACGCATAATGGGCGGTGTTTAGCAACGGGCGAAAAATTTGTGTGTATTTTGCACGTACAGGACTCACACAATGGAGATTAACGGCGTTCACCACCAAAGTGGGGACGATGACTTCCACCGCTAGATGGCATTAGCATCGAATTCGGTGGGAGGTAACCAAAACGTACTTTTTCGCTCGGATGAGGAAGACGCGACGCATAATGGGCGGTGTTTAGCAACGGGCGAAAAATGTGTGCGTATTTTGCACGTATAGGACTCACACAACGGCTAGACGCCTCTGGACTAGGCGCCGAAACGTGTGTGACTCCCGGCCGCACGCAACGGTTGCTAAGGAATGCCCAAATTCCTCGCGAGAAACTCGAAAATCCTGAAAAAGGTGCTCCACGGGGACAACGATTTTGAGCGTATTTCTCAACCGATTGACCTCAACGAGTGCTCGTTTTAAAGATAAAACGTTGACGTGTGTTTATGTGGGAGCGATTTTCGATCAAGCACCTCCTTCCTAGGTAAAAGGGCATTGAAATTATGTCGTTGCACTTTTTTATATGAAAATGACCACTTACCGAAAATCGCTCCCATATAAACACGGGTCAACATTTCATCTTCGATATGAGCACTCGTTAAAAGAAGATTTTTCTAAATTCCTACGTTGCCGACGTTCGTTTTTACATTGACAGCTGTATCGAATTATATTGGATATTGTCCCAAATGGCATACTCCACCTGTCGTTTTCGTATAATAATTATAAAGAAATCGAAGTAAAACTCCAGAAATCCTCTGGATTCATGCTTTCTGTGGCCCTAATTGACTGCAGAGGGACCCCCTGCGCCATTTGTGATTTCCAGGTCAATTAAATTTTCACTCCAAGACCTCGTATTACCATCGTTTTAGTATAGAAGCGCATACAACACTTTTTTTGCCTTTATCCCGTTCAAATGCGAGTTTATCGATTTCCAGAGTGTTCTAAATTGTCGTAAAATTGTCCTGACCCTTTCGTTTCTCATATTAGAGCCTTTGATAATTGTATATCGATAGAAATATGAGAGCCTGACGCCATTTGAGTTCTGGTCTGGGCTAAGTTAAAAAATTTTTTCCAAAAATCCAAATTTTTATTGTGTCAGGACAATTCTTAGATGATCAGAAGTGATGTATCAAAGTTTCGGACAGTTTGGTTTAATACCCTTAAGAAAAAGTGTTGTATTCGAATCGACTGATTTGAAGGGGGTTTCACATCACCTTAAGCTCGATCGGTTTAGAAATACGTTCGGAATCGTTGTCCCCGTGAGGCCCTGCAAAATCGCTGGAGTAGTGAGCGCCCTTAATAACTTGCAAAATTAGCCTCATTCGAACGAACGCTTGGATAAGTGTCTTATCTTAGCTTCAGATTAATCCGTGTAAAGTTCTATAAAATCCCTGAGCCAATTGGTGCGATCTCTTCTTGTAAGGGGTTGTAATATATTCTAAATTGAAAGTAGCTGTGTGTGTGACTTGGTGATAGACATAAGAGATAAGAGTAAAATGTAACATTTTGTAATTAAAAACATTATCGAGCAATAGGTTAATACATAAAACTTACGGTTAAAGAATGTAATATTGATCCAGAAATAAGTTAAATAGCAAGATGAGCTAATATTATAAATCATTATAATTTCATAATTCCCAACTGAAACCGACCGATGTTATATTCAAATGAAAAACATAACTACCCCGAATTGTACAACAAAATTATCCCCAATCATGAATGAGTTTGAGGACAATTGAAATAGTATAAAACCTACATTTGACTTACCCGCAGTTATTTACAGCCATACAATGTGACACGACCAAGAATGGATACGTAACAGTCGTTGCCAGGAACTGAAAAAATAATGTTAATTCTTAAGTGATTTTTCTGCAATAAAACAACTATTAATATATTTTTTAGTAACTGAATAAATGATTTTCCCATCCTTAAACATGTTGCCCTTAAAAATGTATTTAAAATATTTCGCGCTGAGCTATGTAAATTATTTTTCAGGCTGCATTGGTCACTGGTAATTCACGTTCTGGTATTTCAATGTACATTATAATTGTGCACCAACATATAATATTTGGAATTATTTCATGATTTTGGTTCTTACTATAAGCAAAATATCAAACGGACTAAACAAAAATTCCAGCATGGGTTGAAATGTGTCAATATTTTTTCAAGTTCCCAATATTATGCCGCGCAAAATAAGAATACCTGAAAAGCTTATGTTTCATACAGTTTACTAATTACAACCAAAACATTAAGGTGACGGTAAACACGTCAAGGTACTTGATCGACGTCGGTAAAAAAAAGGTTTTTCTAAATACCTTTTTTTTTTACCGACGTTCTTTTTTATATTGCCAGCTGTCGAATTATATTCTATTCTATTAAATGGTAGTATTACACCAATACTTAAGGTGATATGAAAGGCGACGAGAAATTTAATCGGAGTCGATAAAATAAAATTCATCAATACCCGTTTCGACGGTAACGTCATTTTGGATATTCGAGTGGATATATGAACTGGCGTGCTACGTCACCGATATTTATATTTATGTTGAGGTCTGTTACACTCTATATTAAAAATTATACGTCATGAAACACTCAGTGGGTCATTTCAGTAAAATGTTTACCCTCAAAACACCTTCGGTGTACAAAAACTTAGCCAAATACATTTATCTTTATTCAAATAATTGCAAAAATAGCTCAAATTGCTCCCTTCCCATGAAAGTTCAAATCAACTATTTTTGCCAAATATATTAGAACATTCATTCTATTAAAGTCTCAGCTAAAATCTTTTTGCCAAATGTCACAGTACATTTGGTTTCACGTATGTTGTATGTACAAGATTTTCTGTTTCCTCAAACTGAAGACAAATATTAAAAACTATATCGAAACAAATAAAAAAATTAGAAACTAAACTTGAAAACAATATTTTATTTGTCGAGCACCAAAATGATCATATGCTAGGAGTATACTTGGTTACGTACTGTAACTGCCTACCGTTTCTTGATAAAGAGAGTAAAGTAAAAGAAATCAAGAAATCCCTTGGATTCGGGATTTTTAATATTCTAATTGACCAACAGTACTGTCACATTTAGCAGCAACTAAATTTTTGTTATAGGAACATTTACAGAGCACGTGTTGCTTACTGGATATCCAAAAATTTCACGACACATATTTCTCACTCGATATTTCCCACATGAATCTGTAATGTTTAATTACTATAGCTTTCTACATTATTATATCAGCGATCTGAATGTCTTTGTCTTCGATTCTAAGCTTTTAAGAGGTGCAAAATATTAAAAATGAGTTCGTCCCAAATAGCATTAAATATCCTATAAATACACTTCATTTCGACTTCAAACTTGCAAAGCAATAAATCCTTATAAATCTACCGCATTTAGTAGATAAGTAGTTTGTGCATAATTATTTTTTACATTGTAGTGCCTTTTTTGAAATCGGTGTTTCTTTTTTTTATTACAAAATTTTTATATTTCAGATGATCCTGTCACGAATTCTCATAACGTCAGTCAAGAGATATACTTTCTATGGGCCAATAATGAATTATATATATTTTGGGGCAAATATATTAAATCCAACTAGACTCATTATTTATCACTGAAACATGTATTACTAAAGGAACCAAACTTTTCTACCTTACGTTGTTTAGTTTTTTTATTGATATTATTTTTCAGACATCCGTTTTCTAATATTCCACAAATATTGATTTATAAATATCTATTTACCAATATTTTGTTAATATAGGGTGACTCATCAGGTATGCCAGATTTCCCATGTACCTAAGTAGGTGGGAACTAATAGACATTCACAATATTTTCAAACATTGTTCCATATCCTCCGAATATTAAGTAATATTCAGTGCTGTCTGAGATAAATAAAAATTTTTTTTGCTTTGAAATTTCATGATTTTCAAGACCCTTATAGGATCTCCATAATCACAGGCTAAAGTTTTAAATGATTTAGTACATCCAGTTCAGAAAAAAGTTTTATAAACATTTTACCGCTCCAAAGGCCATTATCAATTCACCTTAATAATCTGATTTGAATATTCAAATATTACAATTTCGAGTCGTTTCTTGCATTTACTTTTTAAAATAGTAAATATAGCATATTAATACAGTCATACGATTACAAAACATATTTTCGTCCCCTTAGTAAAAAGTTACTTACTGTCATAGTAGAGGTGGTATAAGCTCTTAGCTCACGATCCCGGATAATATACTTATTGATTGCATACGAGGAGGTAGCAACCAGCACCATAGTGGAGGCAGTGGCAATTAGACGAGGTACCAATCCAGCATAATATCCTACGATACCATTGTCCTTATAAATTTGAATGAACGACTTAAATATGCCACTGTAAATACAGAAATAATATTAAAAAATACCATTCATTTATCATGACTGAATAAATAGTACATACTAAAATAAATGACATACGTGTATTTTGTTTCACCCCCTACAAATTGTGCCATCATGCGCAATGTTATGACATCGAGAGGATGACTAACAATTATGCCTACGATTCTACTAAAAAATTCTTTTAAAAATTCTTTAATACATCTCCATCTCCTGCAAACACAGAAAAATACGTTGTTATTGAACAGCCACTAATGTGAATCTAACAAAATTTACTTTTTATATTAAGCATAGACATTCCTAAATTTGAATTCACCATACCATATGGGTATAATACCTTTCATTTTTGGGTAAATTCTCATCATCCTCATCATCTACCTGACTATCAGGTACATTTGTAAATGTGAAGCACTCCCTAGTCTTTTCAACGGCAACTGCACTAAGGGTATAAGAGCAGAGTTTTGGAGCAAAGCCTCGATAACATCCCGTAAATCCATCAACACTTTTAATATATTTGACTGCAAACCAATAAATTTATTATAAATGGAAAATATCCAATAGCAAGGGTAATGAATAAAAAAATGAATATTTTACACGGCACATTAAGAAGCTACATTTTTGAAATCATTAATAAAATAATCAAAAATGTTCATTTCAGGTATCGGATGCGAAAGGACATCAATCCATTATGGAACCAGTGTCCCTAGATGGATTATATCGGAATATCTTGACAGACCGCATAGTGTGAATAAAAGGTAAGCATTACTTTATATTAAATATGAACACAGGTAATATTACGAAACATTTTATATATAATCTTTGTTACCAAGAAAATTTGGAACATAAATTACAAAAATCTTAACATGTTGACAAACTTAAACATGTTATTTCAAATGTATTGCTTTCCTATTTATTTATTTTTAATACATCATTTATACAAAATATCTATTTTCCTTCCTTTGTATGAACAATGATATAAAGTGATCAATTAACAAAGCAAAGAAAACTTAAAGCATCAGAAATATCACATTATAATATAAATTTATAATCAAAATATTAATGATTTAAAAAATTCTACTCTATCTTATAAAAGTTAATGTTAATTACTGGAAATGCAATAACTGATCGGAAATGAAAAGTAAGTAAACTACAGACTCGCAGCAACAATTCTATATGGGTCAGCCAATCTTGATTTGTTAGTAGGACTAGTTTCTATGATTAGACCAGCTTCGGTGTCAAAGGTCAATTGGTATATACTTTATTTACTTAAAGTGCAACTTACCATATGAAAAGATATTTGGCAAACTCAATGCAGGCTGACCGAACAACCTGACAGTTGGTCTTGGTGGAATAGGTTCGTGTCCAATCTGAAAAAGTGAAAAAAGGTCAGAAGTCAGTTCATTTCACACAGCTAACCTCGACGTTTTAACTCGGTATACATAAGTTTACCTGTATTAGTACTTTGGCATATTCTATTGGGTGCGAAACCGTATTCATCACCATTCGAATTGCGATATTAGACCATAATGGATCATCTCGCGATCGAATCATATTTTGAAACTTTCAATACCGGTTCCCAAATTTTGTCTCAACCAGTCTTAACCAAAGAGTAACAGCAGAGAGTAGCAAAGAGTGCCCATATCCGGGGTTTCGCCGCTATTCGCGAACCGCTGCCACCTAGCGGCCATGCATCGAAACAGTTCCGCACTTCCATGGACATGATTAGAGTTCAAAAATTCTCGGTAACATTAAATTGGAGAAGGTAACTGTGAAACATACCGTAAGTTACCGGGAACGTTGAGAATTTAAGAGAACGTTAATTTTGTTATTTATATTTTAGGTTTCTTCGTTTAAATAACTTTTTTTTTCAATCAACATGAAAGTTCAAGCTAAAGAGTAATAATTACTATTAGAAAATATTGATTATAGGGTCGTATTTACCTCCAGCTAAAAATATTCACGTATGTACAACTTCACGGAAAATTCCATGCGATTTGTTTCAAACGAACTGATGTTTCATTCTGCGACGAAGCGAATGGGAGGTTTTGATTGGCTACGGAGAACGTACAACGGAAATTCCTCTCTACGATGTTTCTCTATAGCTAATCGAAATCTCTCGTTCGCTCTGTTGAAAAATTCAAATTCTCATAATTTCTCGATAAAAAAGGCTTTGGAGAAATGACCGATAAGTTACCGGGAATTTCTCTTCGTTTCTGACGTAACTTACTGGATTTAGAACTCTAGACAAGATTCCCGTTCCGCATCAAATTCAGGCATGAGAATTTTTTCGTTCCTACCCCCTGAAATATATAGTAATCTGGAACGCTCACCATAGAGTTCGGCTCGAGATATCCTTCAAGTCATCCCCACTACTAGGTGCACTACACATTTTTTTCTTCATAGATAACTATCCTTAGATAATTATGGAGTACAATAATTAAAGGTAAGTAGTGCGAAATGTAATGCATGATTTTACTATACAGAAAGTCTGATTTGTCATTTAATATCTAACTATTGTCAAGTACCAACAAAATAATTAAAAATCAAAAAATTATATAACTTTGGATAAAATTGCGTCATTTTTTTTATTAAATGTATGAAAAATTAACATTATTTTAAGGTAACTGAAATTATAACAGTAATATAACATGTTACCTTACTGAGTGGGAAATAATAACTAACTAACTTCCAGGTTACTTTTATGCTACAGAACATGTTAGTTTCGACAATGTAACATTTACCCAACAGTTATATAACAGTGTTCACTGGGGATTGATTGGCTATACTTCAATTAGTTATTACAGAAAATTTATGCACTGTAGGAAAAAAATAGTACAGAGCTTTTCGACTCCTTTATCAACAAGGATAGCGCTGAATAAACCGTGACTACTACTTCTGTTACATATTATATATTTATGTAGTATGCATATGAACTATCCATATTATTAATGATTCTTCATATAGGGATTCCGAGCTTGAATTGAAGCAATCGGAAGAACTATTCTTCTTACCGATCCGCTACACTGATAAAAACCGCAGAGTTTGTGACAAACATTAGTGTTCACCAAACATTTCCTACAAACCAGAATAGAAGCAATAAATGATAATTTTCAATTACAGTTCTTTTATATACGTAAAAAATAATGTAATTTAGAAAAATACAAAGTTTTGAATACTCCGCGCAAAATGATGTAGGGCTCACAAGCGCTACGACGGTTTAGTCCAGAACTACTGGTATAATTTGGGGGTAGCGGAGTCGCCAGTCTATAAGTATCTCTTGTCTATGGGTAGATTGATTCTGGAGTCCGATGAACAAATACGGGCAAGGTAGTGATCAAATATATCGTGGGTGACACTGAAAATTGCACAGGACTTTTACGTGCGCGGGACTGACAAGTGTTTCCATGAATTAAAAGGTGATCGTAAATGTGTAACCATTTTGGTGTACCACTGGTCGAGTGACAACGATGCAGGCTGTTGAATTTAGTGTTTAACGGAAGCATGACTATATTTAGCGGATGACGATTAGTCGTTTTGGATTGTGACGACACTTGGGCGCTCTGTTTATAAACCTTGTAAAATTCGTCAGCCAAAATGGAGGATATATTCCAATGGTGTCGCGAAGGAAACGCTATGCAGATTCGCGTTTGGTTGGATGACACGGAGCACGACATGAATCAAGGGTATTAAACTATGCTCTTTTGGTAGTAACTTCGTTTCCAAAAAGACCTTTATTTTTCCTCGGATTGATTTTCCCATCGTCGATTCTATAATGATTATGTTGAACGAGTTTATTATTCGCATTTGGTTGGATGACACGGAACACGACATGAATCAAGGGTATTAAACTATGCTCTTTTGGTAGTAACTTCGTTTCCAAAAAGACCTTTATTTTTCCTCGGGTTGATTTTTCCATCGTCGATTCTATAATGATTACGTTGAACGAGTTTATTATGATCAGATGTTCAATTTTTTAATAATCAGGGAATTATAATAATTGTATAGACTTTTCCTTTTCCATGAATTTCCAGCGTCTCTTGGAAATTTTAAACAAGGTTCATCTTTGAGTCTAAAATGGCACTTTCCGCTTCCATTTGAATTTCGCAGCACTTGAGTTTATAAACATTAATGTCAATTAAATTCCGTAAGTTTCCGAGTTGTTTGGATCAGTTGAAATAGTCTATGTGGAATCCCACTATGGTATCTGACATGTCTATTTAGGAGACACGAGAAGTAGGACCTGAATTTGAATAATTTTTTATTATGTAGGCCTCAGCTCTCTTTACAAAATTCTAAAGGGGTTTCGTTCAGTGCGCCTTGATTTACAAAATGTTCAACGAAAAAATTTGCGATGGTATGTATACTAATTCGGAAACTGGTGTTACAAATTTAGTAGCATGGTTCAGTTAGCAAAACGAGCGACTGTCCTCTGCAGATTTGGGTTTGATTCTTGACATTTTGATTTTTTTTTCAAATTTTATTTTCCTTTAACTTCTCCATTAGCTACTAATCTATATACTCTGAATTAAACAATTACATTGGGATTTTATTTTGTTACATAGACAAAACACCAGGGGAAAATTAAAAACGTTTCCCCTTTTAGAAAACAAAAAAGTTAATAAATATAAAGTGTTATTCATCGCAGGAAACTGTGCTCTATTCGTCTGAACATCGCCAGTGCGTGAGATGATAATTATCGTAAAAAAAAAGAAAGAAATAGAATCTGAAAAAATATCTGAAATTCAAACCCGTATTTACAGCAGACAGATGTTTGTTTCGTCAACTAAACTACACTACTAATTGTGTAACACTTGTTTCCAAAGTAATATACACTCTTTGTTTCAAATTTTTTTTCATTTAATATCTCGCAAACCGAGGCTCATTGAATGAAATTTCTTTAGAATTTCTGTAGGGAACGAAGGCCTACTTAAATAAATAACAAAAAAAGAAAATTGATATTCAAATTCCAGTTCTTGTATTCGCTTCTTGTTAATGAAAAGTAATTAAGCTTAATAGCACAAAACTACAGTCTTATGCATGTTTATCAAAGGTTGCATTATCTTTACTGTGTATCATGTGTTTGCATATCATTATCTTTTGATCGTTATGTTTGCAAAGGAATGTGTAGAATTACACATGTAATCTTTCACTTCATTTTTTGACATATAGTTGTAAATTTACAAGTATGCATTACAAGTATTTAATACATAATTCAAGACAGGGTTGAGCTGATTTAAATCACGATTAAAATCATTAATCTTAATGAACTGATTTTCCTTTTTTAAATTCACGAATTCCTTTTTTAAATTCATTAATTAAAATAACGAAGTAAGATGCTTTTTGATTGCACCAACTAGGCAATTATTATATAATTGGACGTACGAATAATATGATTGAACGTACGCTTGTACGTTTAATTATTACATACGAACGTACAACAATAAAGGAAACATTTTTTTAACACTTCTGCAGATGACGCTACAATGTACAAAATGGGAATTATTAGATCGTGGCTTATAACTTCTCAAATTGAGGAAACACATTATGACAATTTTTTAGTAATATTGACTTATTTTAATCTTTTAAATGAGGAGTTAATTTAAATAATTAAGACATTTAAAAAATCGGTAATTTTTTATTTTCTCTAAATGAAATCATAATTTTTATGAACCCTGATTCAAGATTTTATTCACAACGTTTCTCTGTGAAATTCATTTATAATAAAATAATTATTAACAATTATAATAGCTAATGTTTACATTATTATGCGAATGATTATGAATATGAAGATATTAAGGGGATGTGAAAGTGGCATCTGAGAGCTCAATCGTTCATAAAACTTTTCTACGAACTGGGTGTCTCAAATCATTTCATACTTTAAAACGTGAATACGGAAACCCTAAGGTAGGTCCTGAAACTCGCAAATTTTCATTTTTTATAAACTATTTTAAAAATATCTATAAACAAATTTGAAAAGAATTGAAATTTCATGAGTTTCAGGACCTTCCTTATAGTCTCCCTATTCACGTTCTAAAGTTTCAAACTATTCGGTAAATCGAGTTGGGAGAAAAGTTTTATAAACAAAACCTCTTCGATGATGTACGTAAAGCTGGCATTGCCACTTTAGTACAGCTACACAGTAACATTAGGTAATTTTCACTTTGAAGTCAATTAATCTTATACATTGATGTGTGAATCTGTAGCGATGACCATGGATTCAGTCCCCTTCACTGGTGCTGTAAAGAAGGTCATATAAAATTAGCCGAATTACTGGTCAGCAGAGGAGCTCGCATAAATGCAACCAATAGAGGAGATGACACTCCATTACATCTTGCTTCGGCGCATGGACATAAGGAAATCGTTCAATTGGTAAAAATAACATTCCTTGTTATGTATTAATTAGCAATAATTATGCCTTTTTAACTGTATTTTTGTAATCGGCAGTTATTACGTAATCGAGCAGACGTTAATGTGACGAATGAGCACGGAAACACGGCACTGCATTATGCCTGTTTCTGGGGAGATCAGGCTGTTGCTGAAGAGCTGGTTGCTGCTGGTGCTCTGGTCTCCATTGCTAACAAGGACGGCGACACTCCTCTCGACAAAGCTCGAGGCTCTTTGGCTAAAAGATTGCATGGTATGAGTATTCCTTGAAGGAGATATATAAAATAAGTATCGACTTAAGTTAAGGGGATGTATGCAGTTGTTATAGGCGAAATTCAAGCATTTTTTTTTTTTCATAACTAAAATGCACTTTTAATCGAAAACAGAGCGTGATCTCATAGTATAATTATTGAACTTAATATATGATTTTTTTTTTGTCAAGATATATTAAAAAATTGGCGAGGTACAGCAATTCTCCGAAAAAGTTTCTTTTCGCGGTGATCACGATATCTCAAGAAGTATTTCACCGATCGGCTTCAAATTTGTAGGGCTCATTCTACACGTGGAGGACTGCCGAATGAACGTAAGTTAACCCGTTAACTGCGGAATTTACGGTAACGTTACGGGTTACCGACGTGTATACACGTCGAACGCAATTAACTGGTTAAGTTACCGAGGGAAGGTCGATGCGACTCTTTCAGGATGAAGGATCGTTTACAAATTTTAATCAAGAAGAGACTCTGTTAAAGTTAATGTTTGGACAAGAAGGATAACAATTATGAAATTTCCGAGTGTTGTGAATGAGCTTACTAGATTTTGGTAAGAGAGTAAAAGGTTGGGGGAATATCCGACTTAAATTAATCGGATCCTATGGAATTTGAATCCCACCGCTGTCACCTGTTCTGTAATGTGGCGATTGAGTGGCTAGCGAGGCTAGGGAATTTTGCAAATTACTCCTAGAGGTTCTGTACGCCCATGTTAATATATACAATTCAGGAAGAACGGGGATTTTTTTCTTTTCTAAAAATCCTGGGACTCTCGATCTTCGTTTACGTGGATGATAGGTTCCGCGGGTAAGGAGCGTTACGTGGGACGTAATAGGTGCTACGAGCGGTTTACCAAAACTACAAGAAGAAATTCCAAAAATTATCCTTAACTGTTTGAGTCCTAGGGGGTATTTGAAAAACCCTGTCGAAGAATCCCGAACAGCGCAATCGCGCTTTCTCTAAATGAGTACGAGAAGATCCAAACAGCGCGATAGCGCTTCATTTATTTTATGTCGATGAATCCTAATCGGCCCGATAGCGTTTCTTAAATTGTAAGATGTATTATTTACATTAATAGAAGGAGATGTACTTGGGTCAGTAAATCTGAGCGCGCGACTTCAACAATCGGTGATGCACCGCTAGTTGTCCACAACGCTCGAAATGTGTTGGGTTTTCTCGACGTAAAATCTGAACAGCGCGATCGCGATGCTTGGGACTCAAACGGTTAAGTAAAACTTCCACAATTAACGGTGACTGTCGTAAATGAAAAAAATTATATCGAGCCTAGGTTGTTTTATTTTCAATATATACTAATATTTCACGAAGAAACCAACCTGATAAAAATTGATATTTGAAATTTTGCAATAACTTTTGCAATTGTGTTTAACTTGTTTAATTTTTGTTTTCCCCATGTGTTAAACTTTAAAAGAGAATGATCTTTTATTGGAAATATTTTGTCGTATTTCTCTTCGTTCGCAAGAAAGAAAATAAAGACATTGTTTGTAACTCACCTGGACATACTCTAAATATCCCCAAATTTCAAAACTTTTTGAATTTCCGGGTTGGGGAACCTCCCTTGTTAGTTTGTCCATAATTCTCTCTATGTATGTCAGCGGATAGACATCATTCTTCGAGACTGCATTGACCGGTAGAAAGTCCAGAATCATGACCACGGGGGTGGACTATCCGCTATTCGATGATTCAATTGTGCCCATAATTATGAAAGTGGTCCAAGTCATATATTTCTTGTTTCGAGATATTTCATGAATTGCATTTGAATNGGGACAAAGTTTTTTTTTATTACTTATTACCTCGGCCTTACTCGCTACTCAAGGAAAGAGTTATAAAATTAAAATATATAAATTTCATTATTCGAAATTAACGTTGCAGGGTATTTGCATACGATTTTTGATTTACTGTATAAAGTATTGTGTTATGCTTATGCTGGACTGTGATTTTAAAGAATATTTATATCAATGTTTCTTCGTTTGTAATAGATTTGGCAGTGGATTTTGGGCAAGACCTAAAAAAGATCCAATTCAAGGACCAAAGTTGGCTTGGTCTAAAAACTAGAAGTCGTAAGTACTGTGCAGAATGTACCGCGGTAAATAATCTATGCCTAATTATACATTAATTATTGGAACATGTATCTTGGTTTTTCTTTTTAGGCGATGCGACATTATCCAGACACAAAGGAATAAGCATGGCGGATTTGGCCTTGCATACACATTTAGCGAGCAGTCCAAGTGGAGAGACGTGGCGAGGTCGATGGCAAAATAATGATGTAGTAGTGAAGATATTACATTTAAGAGAGTGCACTGCAAGAACCTCTAGAGATTTCAACGAAGAGTTTCCAAAACTCAGAATTTTCTCTCATCCTAATGTTTTGCCTGTCCTAGCGTGCGTAAACCAGCCTCCGCAATTGGTTACGGTTTCACAATACATGCCTCGAGGTAGCCTTCACCGATTGCTTCATGGTGGAACTGGGGTAGTCGTTGACACAGCTCGAGCTCTTCGATTAGCTTTAGACGTAGCTAGAGCGATGGCTTTCTTGCATGGATTGGAGAGACAAAACAGATGCAGGTTTCATCTCAACAGTAAACACGTTATGGTACGTTCTCTTACTCTTCTGGGTCATTCGTAATTAAGTGCAAAGATCTTAGGGAATTACTTAACGGCGTTCACCACCAAAGTGGGGACGAAGACTTCCACCGCTAGATGGCATTAGCATCGAATTCGGTGGGAGGTAACCAAAACGTACTTTCTCGCTCGGATGAGGGAGACGCGACGCATAATGGGCGGTGTTTAGCAACGGGCGAAAAATGTGTGCGTATTTTGCACGTATAGGACTCACACAACGGCTAGACGCCTCTGGACTAGGTGCCGAAACGTGTGTGACCCCGGCCGCACGCGCACGCCAGTTGGACGCTCCGCCTAGAGTCGGCAACAGTTACTAACAAGGAAACATTCCCAAGTGTCCGCCCCCGATCTTATTGATTTTCATACATGTTGAACAACACAAAAATCTAAGAGACACGTGTTTTTTTATATCTGCAATGGTCCGCATTTAAGAGGTGAAACAACCCCCCAAAGTTTGGCAAAAATTCGATTTGTATAATAATTTTCATAGAAGCAATGGAGGGATTTCGACGAAATTTGGTATAAACGTGTTCTGTATGTTCATACATGTTGAACAACACAAAAATCTAAGAGACACGTGTTTTTTTATATCTGCAATGGTCCGCATTTAAGGGGTGAAACAACCCTCCAAAGTTTGGCAAAAATTCGATTTGTATAATAATTTTCATAGAAGCAATGGAGGGATTTCGACGAAACTTGGTATAAACGTATTCTGTATAAGGACGGTGAAAACATAATATTGTTCAGCAATGCTACAACCCCCCAAGGGGGTGAACTACCCTTCTGGCGACATTTTTTTGTAATATCTATTAAACAAACACTCCTACTTAACTACTTGCGTTATAAAGACGTGCGACGCACGTCGAGATGCTTTTGTTCCAAAACTGCCAGCGACATGTATACCACGTCAATAGGATGTTATATTGTTGAGCGCGGCACAGCAACCGAAATTAAATCTTAGCGCAAGTGGTTAAGTTCCACTTACGCCATATGATTGCTCACAAAAAATGAAGAAATACGTGTTTTTTGCTTTTTGCCAATAAACATTTACACATCGGTTGTAAACAGTGAATGTAGTTGGTATACGGGTATATTTCCACTAGCTATATTGGGTTATATCGTGACCAATTCATTGTACATAAATCTTGTGAACGTACTAATTCCTCAAAATGTCGTTGGTTTTCATAACATGCAATTATTTATAAATAAATTTAAAATAAAGTTTAAGAGACTAAAATAGGTTCGCAACAGATCCGATAACGCAATCAACACCCGTTTCCAACTAGTAATACAATCTCCTTGGTGAAACGGTAAAATTAGATGTTTACTGTTTTTACGAAAATAGAATTAGCGATATTCGTTCACCCCCTTGGGGGGGTGTAGCATTGCTGGACAATATTGTGTTTTCACCGTCCTTATACAGAATACGTTTATACCAAGTTTCGTCGAAATCCCTCCACTGCTTCTACGAAAATTATTATAAAAATTGAATTATCACCAAACTTTAGGGGGTTGTTTCGCCCCTTAAATGAGGACCATTGCAGATATAAAAAAACACGTGTCTCTTAGATTTTTGTGTTCTTCAACATATATGAAAATCAATAAGATCGGGGGCGGACACTTGGGAATGTTTCCTTGGTAGTCGTCCGAGAAAGCAAAGCAGCCCCTTCTCATCCAAACGAATAACCTCCTCTAAACGTTATACTTCCTAGTCTTTTGAATTCTCATGAATCGGATTTGCGCTACCGTTGCCAAAAAAGTTTCTCTTCAAAAATACATGAAACCTCTTTTATTCAGATTGACGAGGATTTAACTGCTCGAGTAAATATGGCAGATTCAAAGTTTTCTTTCCAAGAAGTTGGACGAATTTACGAGCCTGCCTGGATGTCTCCGGAAGCACTCAGTAAACGCCCAGCAGATATAAATCTCGAAGCGAGTGATATGTGGAGCTTTGCGGTACTTCTGTGGGAGCTGGCTACAAGGGAAGTTCCGTTTGCCGATTTATCGCCAATGGAGTGCGGAATGAAGGTAAATTTAATTATCTTTCCATTTCACAGTTTCGCCACTTTAAATGTTTTCATATAAAAGCCTATAACGCAAGCATGGCGAATATGTCTCTTCGCAGCTGTCGAATACCCATGTACTTAAGAATCTAAAGTTGGCCTTTCTGCGATGATGAATATCAATAAACGGGAGGGACTGAGAGTAGTACAGAAAAGAATCTCGAAATGTCCTAAGACGAAAAAGTACACATGTTTGCGCATGCACAAAAAACGCGTATCCCATTCTTTTGTTACATAAGGTACCGCGTGTAAAAACGCGTATCCTATTCTTTTGTTACATAAGGTACCCCGGAGATAAGGTATTTAAGGTCAAGTGAAACCCCCTTCAAATCAGTTGATTCGAATACAACACTTTTTTTTAAGGGTATTAGACCAAACTGTCCGAAACTTTGACACGTCACTCCTGATCATATAAGAATTATCCTGACACATTGAAAATTTGGATTTTTCAAACAAATTTTTTAACTCAGTCCAGACCAGAACCAAAATGGCGTCGAGCTCTCATATTTTGATCGGTATACAATTATCGAAGGCTCTGATATGAGAATCGAAAAAGTCAGGACAATTTTACGACAATTTAGAACACTCTGGTAATCGATAAACTCGCATTTGAACGGGATAAAGGCAAAAAAAGTGTTGTATGCGCTTCTATGCCAAAACGATGGTAATACAAGGTCTCGGGGTGAAAATTTAATTGACCTGGAAATCACAGATGGCGCAGGGGGTCCCTCTGCAGTCAATTAGGGCCCCATAAAGTATGAATCCAGAGGATTTCTGAAGTTTGACTTCGATTTCTTTATAATTATTGTACGAAAACGATAGGTGGAGTATGCCATTTGGTACAATACCCAATATAATTCGATACAGTTATCAATATAAAAACGAACGTTGGCAGCGTAGACATTTAAAAAAATCTTCTTTATCGACGTTGATCAAGTTCCTCGACGTGTTTCACTTCACCTTAACACCGCGCGCTAGGGTATTTCTTATTAAGAAACTCTGAGCTAGTCATTATCTGCGATGTTCAGTCTGGCGCGTCAAACTTGTTGGGTCAACTATTGTCATATTGTAATTACATTAGTTACATACATATGTATCGTAATAACGCTAATGTCCACTTTCATTGATAGATTGCTCTGGAAGATCTGCGAGTGAGCATTCCACCAGGAATTTCTCCTCACCTTGCCAAGCTCGTAAGGATCTGCATGAACGAGGACCCAGGCAAACGCCCTTCATTTGATATGGTTGTCCCCATTCTTGATAAAATGAAACGTTAATGGATTCATTGTTACCCTCCCACGCGGGTATTCAGTATGTATTGAGCCTTGATGTATACTAATAGTCGCAACAGAATTTTTAGTCCTTGTAATCTGCGATTACTAACTGTTAACAAAGTGCCTCGATGAATGTATACTTACGATAGATAGAATATTGTGCATCTGGGCGAGAAAGTAGACATTTGCTGGACCGATGTGAAGTTTCTAACACGAGGCTGTAGTCTTCATATGTGTGGTAAATGCCTTCTTATCACCGAAGCACACACGATATTTTTTGCAAAATCCGCAAGGAAATGGTGACATACAAGCTGTTATAGAGAGTGTGGTCAATTTGCGAATCCCATCGGCCATGCGTCTTGTGATCGATGCGTGCTAGCTCGACAGTAAACGTTAAAGGAGGAAACTAAAAGTGAGGAAAAATCAAAGGTCAAAAAATCGCGGTGGCCTGAGCTGCGCATGCGCAAGTGTTTTGTTCTCACCGATCGGAAACCGACCACTTTCCGGATGTTCTATACGCGTGGAAAGACACTTTTCACGCGTGTTTTACAAAAACTGTATTTTACAATCTAATAGATGTGCCTAATTAAGCTTTTCTACGTAGGGATTTTTACATATTATATACAAATAATGTACACAAATATAATTTTATCACTATATTAACAAATAATTAATACGTTTAATTCTTCATTGCACATCCGAACACAATTCTATATTTAATTCTCATTCACGCGATAAGAACATGTCATTTCAATTTTATTAAACTATGTTTGTTTTGTAATTATGATGCATACATTTGTGCTAATTATGTAAAATAAGACCAAAATACTATTGTGTTGATGTGTCCCGTTGGGGAACTGTCACTTTTGGTATTATTGTTTCTTTAACCACGGAAGTGGTAAAATAAATGTTTATTAATTATTACATGTGATAGTACTTCTTATCTACCGATACCAGTACCGTTTCATGTTTTCATATGCGTGGAATAGCTGTATAAGTAAAAAAGGACATCTTAAATATCGATTAGAGCTAGGAAAAAACCTCCAATTCTACTCATTCACGAATACCTCTTAACTTTATTTCATGAACTTACTTATTGATGAACAAGGAACATTTTTTTCATTTCCTTAGCAATAAACCAGGAGGAGGCGAAATACTTCTATAACCAAACATTAAACGAGACTTATATTATGTAACGAAGGGGATTTTAGATAGCGTGGGAGATCCCCACTAGAACATATAGTAAACTAGAACGCTCGCCAATGTAGTTCGTTATCGTGCAGTCAAGTTACAAATTAAGTTTGGCACTATCGCTGATTGTGTATGATATTAAGCTTTCCTTTTAGACGGTACAAACGGTACACGTGCATTGGTTAATTGGGAGTGGAACAGTGATGGAGATTCACCCATCGTTTCATCTTTCTCGCACAAATGCTTATTGGACTTCATGCAACAAAGATGTAAATAAATCTATCTCTCTCTGAAACAAGCTTGGCGTATACGCTAAGGTCTAGTTCATACAGTGTTTCGTAACGGCCGGAGCCGGCCGCACCTAGAGGCCCCCTAGCGGCCCCCCCATTTCTGGGGGGTTGTACTCCCCACCACATCCGGCGACCCCACCACCACAGGGGACCCGAGGGCCCAAGACGGGCTGGAAAAACCCGAATGCTCCGGACCGCACGTTCAAACCCCGGGTGGCGCTAGCCGGACCGGGGCATCCGCGACGCATTCCCCGAAGGGAGGCCGCTTGACCCCGCCCGTTGCCCGCGGGGAACCTCGTGGAGGTCCCTCCCCTGCACTCGCGTGGTGCGAGCATTCGTGCAAGGCGCCAGCTGAGACGTAATGCTCCAGCGTGGTTTGGCGAGCTTTCCTGACCAGGTCGGATGGGAACTCGATCCATCGGCCGAGTAACCCAGCAAATATCGGATCGGTTATCCCGTCTATCGGCCCGTACTAGCTCGCCGGCCTTTTTATTACGGCTGGTGGGGCCTACCCCCAACCCGCACCCGGAAAACTGGGACACGGGACGGGTTACCCGACGCACCCCAGCCGTCCGGTCGAGAAGTATTCCCATGATTAGGGCCACCTTTCGCCGGTAACTCTACGGGGAACAAGAGTGCGATCAAACTCCGCAGAGCGAGCATCTCTCATGGTTCCCTAGTAGCCATTTGCCATTTCCATTTGTCGAGCTCTCATATTTCGATCAATATACAATTATCGAAGGCTCTGATATGAGAATCGAAAGGGGCAGGATAATTTTACGACAATTTAGAACACTTTGGTAATCGATAAACTCGTATTTTAACGGGATAAAGGCAAAAAAAGTGTTGTATGCGCTTGTATGCCAAAACGATGGGAATAGGAGGTCTCGGAGTAAAGACTTAATTGACCTGGAAATCACAGATGGCGCAGGGGGTCCCTCTGCAGTCAATTAGGGCCCCAGAAAGCATGAATCTAGAGGATTTCTGGAGTTTTACTTTGATTTTTTTATCATTATTGTACGGAAACGACATATGGTGTACGCCATTTGGTACAATATCCAATATAATTCGACACAGCTGTCAATATAAAAACGAACGTCGTCAACGTAGGCATTTAGAAAAATCTTCTTTATCGACGTTGACCAAGTTCCTCGACGTGTTTCATTTCACCTTAAATCTGCGAAATTCAAATAATCAGGAAACTCGGTAGAGTTTCGCGCCAAAAATACACTTACATGCGTTGTATACGTACGCGTAAAACGCCACCGAGTTCTGACGCCAAATTTGGGCTTGTTAAACCCATAAGAATTAATACCTCCGTATTTAAGAATTCCTTGTAGCCTGGGACTGAAATACATAAATAGAAATGGTTTTCGCAGTTGTTCTAATGTTTTTATTCAAAACCGAATCAGGTGATATTCATCGTAGGTTATTGTACATGAACAACAAAGGTATATAAAAACTTTTATTTTATTTCGAGAGGTTCAAAACCTTTACATCGTAGACCTTATAATCTGACGTACAAAGGTTTGCAAATGCCAATATAAGGTACTACTACGTTTAAGTGGCACGGCTTGTAAACCATCAATTATTGTGACAAAGCGACAAAGAATCATTCGAGTAAATCAATGACATACTGTTATGATTTTCAACCCTTGAATACGTTTTAGATTCTTTTAAAGACATTTCCAACAGGCACATCCCAAAAAGAGCACCTTCGGTGTAAAAAAAAAAGACACGAGTATATTTGAGATGTTATATTTCTTGATTTATAAGAGTCGGCAATTAATCCTTGACTGGTGAAGTAAAAATTGAAATGACGATATTCGATATAGTTTATACATTTCTATGTAACTTTGTGCAATATAACATTCTAGACTTCACGATAGTAAAAACTGAATTACGGGAAAATGTAAGTACAACAATACATATTTTTGTTTATCAAAAGATACAATTTAATATTTATATTATTCAATATTTTATTACTCTCTTTCTCTCTCCCTCGTTATCATAAAATATCATAAATTGACTTAATTGTACCCTCCTCTAACCACTCACGTTGCAAATATCTACCTTGCCAGTCAAGGGTTAACGAGGAGTTCACTAACGTAAAAATATAGGACTGAGTGAGAAAAACTGAAGACTAAGAACACAAATAAAACAAATGCAAACTTTATGTATACTGGCTAACATGAATGTCTTACAGATTTTATGCTACCACGGTCCAAGTTGTTTCTTAAATTTGTGGTTTCTGGGAATGACAGCGTCCGTTGTTATCAATGAGTTGACGTTTCACTTTATCAGTCTGCCTTGATGAAACGAATTGTAATGTTTCTGGGTGCGAAACATTGAACGTGGGTCATTCCCCCAAATATTAGCTGAGGAATAAGTTCCCGCCGTTTTAATTACGTTACATTACGTTAAAAACGGCGGAAACTTATTCCTCAACCTGAAACAATGAACCTTCTATCAACACTGGTAGCAGAATATTTGTAAAAAGAGAATTCATGTACGCCAGGGGGCATTATTCCTCCGCACATGTGTGAAAGAATAATCAGATGAGTAAGATATTCAACCCTCAAACTCATGAGCGGGGTATAAACCCACCCTAACAGGTTTCAAGCTTCGTTCCTGCACTGAGAATTTTTATTCATTAAATGGGTGTTTTATCAACTAAACTTCAATGAAATTATGAATTTGCTATTGACCATTCACTTCAGACTGGAAAAAATGATACATGAGGTCTAGAGTTAACAATAATCGGTAATTAAGGAATGTTTATGATGTTCTTACTGTGTTGGCAATATTAATAATAATAAATAATATTGGTTACCGAGCCTGATCCACTGTACCTCATGTAGATTATGTTTCTATGTACATGTTACATTTTTGCTCAAAGTCTGCCAATCCAAATTTATCCCAATTAATTTATTAAGTATATTTAAATAATATCGAAACAATGTAAACTTGTGAAAGTGTAGGTTATCACACTGAAAAGAAATGTATTCACTTAGTTCATTCTTAAACCAGAAGATAATAACTGAATCATTTTTCAACATAATCCTCCCGTTTGTTGTTGATAAACTTCTATGGTATCTCCTTCCTCCATCTCTAATGACGTTGGTGTGTCAATTTCATTAATTGGTTGGCCGTCAAATCGAAACCTTACTGCTGCTATCGCCAAGCCCTAAAACAATTTATAAGTTTTATGTTTCGGACTCTTGTGGAAAATCCTGAAATTTTCATGTTCTGTATTTTTATTAATAAATCAATTCGATACTTTTTTCTATTATTATACCCAGTATTTAATCCTAGTACCCGCCCGTGGATCAAAATAATCCTCTAATGTTTTTTCTCTTTTGTCATTTCCGTTACAAGGTCCCAGACCGAGGGGAGGAAAAATATTTCAACTGTACTAAGAATCTGTACCGTTATAACCGTTGGTTGTTTTCAAGTAGTGCAGCAGGAAGCAAATTAATTTTTCAAAATGGTTCCTGTGACTCACATGCGGGTTAATCAAAGTGTTTTGAGTTACTATGAATTAAGTTTTTTTAATTTCCAACTGCTGAATGTATTTTCTCGTACGTACAGACATTATTTTTGTAATACGTGATGTTTTGAGTATTTTCGAATCAATATTTGTATGTACGGAACCAACAAATGGAATTACAATACAGGACAATTCAGAGGGACACAGACCACTTGCATAATTTAAACATCGAATGCTACATGACATTGCTGCCGTCGACAGACATTTGTCGTTATAATGAAGATGCTTGGTAAACAGTTGTAGTAACAATATTGTATACATTGTTATTGTAATTTGTTATAGACATATGTCAAACAAGATGTCTCAACAAAGTCAGTAAATATGAAACCATTTACTGATATATCGCCTGCATAACATTGAAAATCATGAGAATTCCGAAGTACAAATTAATTGATATATTTCACGTTAAGTAATATAAAACATCCATTAATTTTTCATAAAACGTTCATTCGAATATTAGTAATATTCAATGCCTTACATAATTATATTTTGTAAACGACCGGATTCTAAAATTGTTATTTAAAGTTCTTGTAAGTAATTTTTGCGATTTATAAAAATTCAATGAAAATAATTTTTTCACGTTTTTAAAAAGACAGTTGCCTAACGTTTTTGTGTTTAACAATTATTAATTTGCTTAAAACGCACTTTTAATAATTTAGTGTTGAACTAGAAACATAAAGAAATATTTTTGGGGTTAAAATCCATGGAATATTGGAAAAGATATAGCAATTTGAAATTTTATCTGGTCATTCTAACCCAAGTGCATGTTCACCGAAGTTTTTTTACATGCATGTTTTATGGTTAACCATAAATGCATTTGTATTCCTCTATTATTGGATTTATTAATACAGCTTTTTCATTTGTACATTTTACGTATATCATAGTTCATCAGTGTTGTAGAACAAAAACATTGCAGCAGTTCAAAGTGCAAAAAAATGTACAAAGCAAGATCCCCAGGACTTTACTTGAATCCATTCAATTGAGGAAATAAAAATAGGATATTTTCAGCAGCGAGTACCCACATTTTCCGATCATTTGCACTGAGAATTATTTACACAAATAATGAAGCAAGTTGTACACTGTTAATTGTCCATTTTAAAATGTTCCTCCTACAGACATGTATCATCATTAAAGAACTCTTAGAAGATGTTAAAGTTAATGTACGAATGTACTTTCTAGCAGTTCTTTTTATGAAGTTGTTTTGGGTAATTTTAAGGCAAATATGGAATTTTTTTGATTAAAGATTAAAGATTAAAGATTAAATTAATACCACGATAACGTTAAAGAATTATGTTAATAAATGTTAATTTAATACAAATTAATGGGATTAACTAAAGGTTTAAAAAGAATATTTACTACACTAATTGAAAATAAACCCATCTAACATTATGTCAATATTTAATTCTTTATTTAATCTAAATCAACAGTATTCACCTGGCTTTTAATGTTTTAATTTTTATTCCAATATAGTATACTTTGTAAAAAGCAAAGAGAGAAACCATTTATAAGTTGAGTAATATTTATTTTTCATACTTTATGTTAATTAAATAAAAATATTTACAAATGTAAATCCATCGAAAGTATACACATTAACCCTTTGCGGACAAGACTTTTCCATTATAAAGGCTTTCGGGCGACTGAGAGTCGCCTCTCGTCCGCAAAGGGTGAAACCTTCCAGACAAAAGCTATTCATATTCAATTATCATAAATACATAGAAATATTTTGAAACAATTTACTCATTGCATTTAATCTTATTACAGATTTAACTCATTCTTTTATACACTGGAAAAATGTATTATATCTTGTCATTAAAAATGATAATGAATAATATAGTTTTATAACTCCTTTGTTCACAGCGTAACAAAATTACACAGTAGATATTGAAAATCACAGTAATAAATCTATCATTTTCAAATGTACTTGCCTCAGCCATTCGCATATAATAAATGCATGTATTAACCCTAAACACTGTGCTGATCTTAAACCATAGATATCTAGACCTCGCATTGCTGTTAAAGGGGTAAACTCGAATGTACTTTGTGAATCAACCGCACAAACTAGTGCACATTGTGTACATGTAAATATTGGACCCAATAGAACCTTAAACCATGTATGTGCTATTTTTCTTTGCAGTAGAAGGGGTAAATAAATATACCATGTGATCCAACCACTCACTCACAGTTAAAGCTATTCTACTTACTGAAAGTTTAAGAGTGGGAAATCTAATACGAGGTCTGGATATATTTGATTGAAGTTGCTGATAGTCAATGAAAACAATGAGTATTACAAGCTCGATTTAAAACACTCGAAAACTATACACGTGTTTATCACTTTAATGACAATGTATAACAACTGTGAATAAAACAATTGTTTTTTCTCGTTCTCTGATTGTTTAGACTTCTCAAATAACTTCTTACTCATTTATAAAAGAAATAATCATCAGAAGTAAATGAAAAACATTCAGATAAGATATCTATAAACAAGTTTAACAGAAACATTGTTATCAAATGTTCGTAAACTTTTAATTAATGCAAATCTTAAAAGGTGGATTACTAAGATTTGCAGATAACTTACTACACGATCACAGTACGCATTCATCAACTTTCGCAGTGGTGTATGTTTCTTTATTTTAAATTGAACTACAGCATTATCTTGGCCCAGAACTTTAAGGTTTATGTGTTCTGATTCCGACTTCGTCTCCTGTATAGAATAAACAGTATTTATATATTTAAACATTCGAAATTCCGAAACAACACTGATTTCGAGGTTAAAATATATTACCTTCTTATCTTCTGACATTTTTACGATCTACGATATAAAACGTTTCTTATTCTTAGGTTGGGAAGCACACTTCAGAAAAATTAACGTATAATTTACAATATTTAAACTTGTTACAGAAACACCAACATTAAGTGCAAACCCACCCAATAAAGATCCCGCTTTTTAATTTATAGTGTGAAAGCAACGCGTTGTCTAGGACCAAAACCCGGAAACCAAAGAGTATTCGCAAAGAGTACGTAGTAGAGTACCCATTCCCGTAGTTTCGCTGCTGCCGCCTACTGGCCAAGTATCGAAATTGTTCCGCACTTCCATGGACAAGATCCCTATTCCGCGTCTGATTCAAACACTACTTACCGACCCGAGAATAGAGTTCGAAAATTCTCGGTAACATTAAATTGGAGAAGGTAACTGTGAAACATACCGTAAGTTACCGGGAACGTTGAGAATTTAAGAGAACGTTAATTTTGTTATTTATACTTTAGGTTTCTTCGTTTAAATAACTTTTTTTTTTTCAATCAACTTCAAAGTTCAAGCTAAAGAGTAATAATTACTATTGTCGTATTTACCTCCAGCTAAAAATATTCACGTATCTACAACTTTACGGAAAATTCCATGCGATTTGTTTCAAACGAACTGATATTTCATTCTGCGACGAAGCGAATGGGAGGTTTTCATTGGCTACGGAGAACGTACAACGGAAATTCCTCTCTACGATGTTTCTCTATAGCTAATCGAAACCTCTCGTTTGCTCTGTTGAAAAATTCAAATTCTCATAATTTCTCGATAAAAAAGGCTTTGGAGAAATTACCGATAAGTTACCGGGAATTTCTCTTCGTTTCTGACGTAACTTACTGGATTTAGAACTCTAGTCCTCTCTGCAGGCAATCAGAATCTCTTATTCGCGTTACGTCGTCTGTCGCTGTAGTGCTAATGAAATATCGGCTTTACAGGTTGTTTCCACTAGTGCCATCAAGTGCCGAAGAGTGTGACTTAAGTCTGTTAAAGAAAAATAGCCATATTCAAAGCGCTGGATAAAAATACCCGACTCCCGCACGGAGCAGCCGCTGCGAGAAAATAAGCTCTTCAGTTTTGTTTTTTGCCCGCTGGTATTCGTTTGTGAGTGGGTTATGTAGTGCGTAAACGATCGGTGCATTTTTAAGAGATTTTCGCCGTGGGCGATCCGAAAGAACACGGAAATCTTCGCCGTTCGGTCTCTTTCAGGTAAACCCGCGCTTCGACTTTCGGCTGGTTTTTAATGTTTATTTGTATCTTGAGCTCCAACGGAAGTGTAACCTAAGAGGGCAGTGATTTTCGTGAGATACTAAAATTTGTTTCGTTCCGATTGATTCGAGAAGGGGCATTTCCAGTACGTACTTCTTCCCTTTCGTCTTCGGGAAAAGTCCGGGCGTTGTCATCGCAATTAAGAGGTTAAGGAGGTAATTGATTCAACTCGACCCTGGCAGGCAAATCCGAATTCTTAACCTATAGAGTGAAGAGAAATGATACAAAACGCACTTCACTTTTTAACGTACAAAAATGTGACGTATATATCAATATATAAACGTTTCGTGAACGGGAATATGTAGACGATTGAGTCTATATGAGTGTATTTACATTGGTGGAATGTTTGAGAGGTTAAGTGTTGTTCGGCTTCCTTAACATTGTATTCGATACGTTAATCTGCAGTTTTCAGTTTGTTATCATTTGGGTCTTTCCTGTGTCTTTTTCTTATATTATGTCCAGTTTAGCATGTATTTTATCCTCAAGAATATCACTATTCAACAGTTTAGACAAGTGTACTGCTCATTGAAATATTTTGTAAGTGGACGACTGGCATGGTGCTGCAATACGACATTCCATGTACGTTTAGTTTTGTCCATCTTTAAAGTATCCTGGAAACAAATGGCAATGGTATGGCTTAGTTTACAGTAATCATTTGGTCCACGTACTAAAGGTATGGATTTATTAAATTGTCAGGATAAACGATTGTGTTAACTTCATATGGTACACTCAAAATGCGTGATGTACTATCTTGGTACACCATTGTTGCATTGAGAATTTCATAAAACTACACATTTAGTACTTATATTAAGTGATCGGTGTACACTGAGCCTATGTGGTTTATTAGATAAGACATTTTCTGTAGCGAAGAAATGGGGGTATCGTAGTCGACCTTGCAGTACTGTTTAATGAAATGACTGACGTAAAGCGATTTATATAGGTTATTGTTAAACATAACGATTTGTATTATACTCTTTTAAGAATAAATATCATTTATCGCATTGTTTATTAATAAAAGCAGTTTCATTTAGTTCAGTAGTTGTACTTAGTTGGGAATTACATTCATAACTCTTTAATGCTTCGGTCTATATCTGAAACAACAATTTGTAATCTTAATTAATAAGAATAACTGGATGGTAGGCTTTTTTCATGAATGTACTGATACTTTATTTTTATATTGTTATATAAACATTTGATGAATAACAATATATATGAAATTAATTTACTGGCACTCAGCTTGGATGTTTGGTTAAATATTAAAATGAATTCAATAATCACTTGCTTTGTAATTTACTTCTGTGTTATTCTCTTTCACATTAAGTGAATGGCTCTTGCAGAATGTTTGCGCGAAAGTCCATTAAAGATCTAAAGGGTAAAGTTATTTTTCTAATTACATGAATTATATTTTAACATATGCTATTCTGATCATGCTCAGTAATCAATATACAGCTTACTACGTACATGATTGCGTTACATATTAATTGAAAGAGTGCACTTAAAGTTACTCTATTGCATATTCAAAATATTAATTAAAATTAATATTACTTTTTAATTGTTGTGTGAATGTTTACTTTTGCTTATTTTTTAATTAACATTTATGGATTTTATTCTTTCAAGAAAATTCATAGGATATGAAAATTTGGTGGTTTTATGTTTTAAAGTTGTCGAAAAATCTTGTATAACATATATGAGCTCCTCTTATGTTTATAATTTTGGAATGAGTGCTACAAAATTTATAATAGATAACATAAGAATGTTTGTAAAATGCTAAAGGCGAGCACAGTATTATTAAATTTATCATTAGATTAACAAAAAAGTATTTGAACTATTTTTGTGTTTATTAAGACATTTTTTGATAATAAAATTTGTCATGAATTGTAAGCTATGACATTTATGTAGGAGAAAGTTGTGGCTTGCGTTTTGTATCAGTTTGAACCGACTACATCCATGTTAATTATCAGACATGTAGTTGGAGATTCAAGAGGTTATTGATAGAATTTGACCTTGGGCATTGGATGAGATTCGTGAATGTAAAATGAAATCACAGGAAGCATGGTTTCTTTATATTTTCTTTATTAACATATAGGAAATGAAGCATATGTTAATGGATAAATTAATTGTTATTAAGTGAATGTATATTATATTATGGAATGATATAATATTTGATTTATATCTGAGAGTGATAATAAGGATTACTTAATAGCAAGAGTGTCCTAATATACTTTATATATAGTTTTCTATTTGAACATAAAAGATTATTCAGTGCCAGATTATTGCAATGTGCATATATGTATAATTATATTCGTCGATAATGTATAAAAAATATAGGACTATATTGGTTAAAGATAGAGCTATAAAGTTTAATTATCAATATTATCTAACAACTTAATTTTGAGAGTGATAATAACAATTATGTTAATCTGTGATTATTTCTGTGAATACATGAATTATAATTATAAATAATGGTACTTGCTTCCTGCTTAATAATATTATTTTTTTAGGTATTTAAAAGATATAAATAGGTCTAATTCATGCCTGCACGCCCTTTTTTCCTAGTTGTCACAGATTTATCTGTTTTACAGTATTTTAAACGTAGATTCTGTTTCCAGATCGTATATGCAGTTCGTTTAGTGTATGGATGCGGCAGGGTTGTGTCCGGTGGACCGATAATAGGTGTGATGCGTTCGTTAAGCGTCTTGGCCTCATGGCTGACGCACGTTATACCTCTATGCCAAGTGATTTGTCTACCGAATCGATTGCTGCTTTGCGATTATCTGAGGTATATATTTAATTTTGATTTTGTTTCTCACAGTCTTAGCTTTTCTCATTACAAACTATAAAAGGTTGTTAAAAGATTTTCTGCCGCTGACTTGCATGCTGACATAAAGTGACTCGAGGTTACTGATAATCAATATAACATTGAATGTGTTAATAATTGTAAAGATCATAAATATTGTATGAATTTACATTATTTTTATATGCTGTATGGATTATGGAAAATGGGTTAATATTTCTAGATTTGTAGGGAACTTATTTTATAATACTTATCTTCTATGCATATTCCAATGCCTGTTCATTAATCTTAATTGTTAAATTAAAACAATTGATTAATCATTTTGTTTTTTAAAGTATGGATCCCTGGATTGCCAAGATAAGTCATACCCTGACCGAAACTCTCTCAGTGGTCTTTTATTGTCAGATGACGCGAATGAAGGGGAGAAAGGTCCTAAGAGTGGCAAGGAGAATCGGGAAAAATATAAAACACACAGGAAATATTCTGAATTAATTCCATCCGTTGTCGATAGTGGATACGATAATTATGGGTTTGTAATACATTAATACCTTAAGAATTATACAAATTCAGGTACATTCAATATCTGTAATGTCATTTAAAAATTAATTGTTTAGTAACCATTTCTTTTTTATAATTTTGAGTTGTTCCGTATTTTAAATGATTTTAATGTAAGTTTAAAACCATTGATGGATTATGCATTATTTATTCAGTTATAAATTCGATGACACCAAGAATTTCTCTTTCACCATATTTAAATGTGTAAGTGCAAACGTTAATTACAAATATCCATTTCAGCACGCAAAGACTTTTTTAGCGAGTTACAAAAGTTATCTAAATAAATAAATAAGTAAAGTTGTTTATGAGTTTAAATATGAAAATTGTATGTATAAAGTTGCAGCAACATTTTGATAAGTTTCAATTTCATTAAAAGCATGAAAATGTGTCTTTACTATGTGAGTTTACGAACATCTCTATTTTTTCCTATTTTTTTAAATTTGAGTAACCTTTTGGGAAATATTTAAACATTCATTTATGAAATGGAAATGTCAGTTTTTAATTAGCAGAATTATGTAATTAAATAAAAATATGATTATTCAGGTTGATTTAAATGTATGCTGTGTTTTTTTTTATTTTGCATTTTTCTTTGACTCACCTTGTTCATTTTATATGGTAAATTTGGTACGAGTTAAAGTACTGACCAATTGGATGAAATTTGTCCAATCAATGAATGATTGGAATGTTTCATGATAGTGCATATCGGAACATTAAAGATTTTCTTGCATTAACGTAGAAAAACAAAAACCAAGATGTCGGTAACATGAATTAAAAGTAATTAAGTACTGTTTCACTTAGTGTGTAGTGCTTTCATTATTGAGAATAGCTTGGAATTATAATTTATTTATATCTGTTAATAAAGGAGTAAACTCACATCATAAAATGTTAAAGGCCTAGAGAAGTAATGACCTTACCATACCTTATCCTATAACGGTGTTTTATTTTTCTTTAGAAGTTCAGCTGCATGCAAATCTAATTCTCTACCAGGACGATGCAACAGCAATACGTCGCCGTCTAGCACAATGGTTGCTACAAATATTCCAGCGGAAGATTTGGCGACTCAGCTGACGTTATTGGACTTACCAGCATTTAGATCGATTCGTCCAGAAGAATTATCGAGTTGCTCATGGAACAAGAAAAATAAGCTCATAGTAGCGCCGAATGTAGTCGGTTTCACAAGAAGATTTAATCATGTTAGTATAACATTAAATGTTTATATACATTGGAGTAAATTGTTAATAATGTGTGCAGGAAATTACTTAGGTTATGATACCAGTCTAGACAATATAAAAAAATTTCAGAAAATATAATCTTTAAAGATTGATGAGGAAATCTTAACAAAGTATAAGCAGTGTTTTTAAATCAGCGTATGCATTTGTTAACAATATGCTTTTCATGTTGAACTTTTATGTTTCTAACGAAAGTATTGTCCAGTTAATTCAGACAGGGCAATTATCTTTGTATTGTCCAGGATATGTTAGATATTGACCGCTATTGTTACAGAATATGCATTGTAATGCATATTTAGAGGAGTAAAAGAGAGTTTATATTTATTGTGAAATTTCTTGAATATTAAGTTTAATGATCTTTTTAGCAAATACTGTATATTAGTATAATTTAACAACCACACATCATATTTATTCATATTGTCTTGCAATGCAATGTTCCGATGAGAGAGTTTTCGCGGGTTTGTAAAGTATGTGCACTCGGTATATTCAGAATTCTTTAAAAAATTGGGGAAACAAAAATTTTGTTTCAAAGAAATGAAAATGTTAATTTTCTGTGCTCAATATTAAGGAAAACGTTGTACTTAATTACTACAGTTGGCCAAACTTATATTTGTTTTAGGTCAGTTTTTGGACTGTCCAAGAAATTCTAAATGCTCCTACACCAAAGCAACGAGCAGAGATCTTGGCTCACTTTGTTAGAATAGCGAAGAAACTTTACGACCTAAACAATTTGCACTCACTATTTGCAGTTATATCTGGAATGCAAAGTGCTTCGATATATAGGTACGTAGTGAATTGTCAAATATTCGCATTACATGCAGAGTGTTAAAAATATTATTTACGTAGTAACTGGGATTAGTTTATTATCTGATCAATTGTGCTCTTAGTTTTGAATTCTGAGTGCATTCATTAAACTTAGTCATAAAAATGATATAACTCCTAGATTAAATAAAACATGGTCATACCTCTCGAAGAAGGATAAGGGAACCTTTGATAAGCTCGCAGAAGTGTTCAGTGACAAGAACAATTGGATGAATCTTCGAGAACACATCGAGTCCCTTAAACTTCCATGCATTCCATACTTGGGCTTGTTTCTTACCGATCTTGTATATATTGATATGGCTCACCCCGCCTCAAAGGTAATTATGTTTGAAACGATTCAAGCGACACGTGTGAACGGAGCGGGTTATGTCGTAAGAAATGTAACGTCTGCAATGTTGTGCAAAAGTATATTTCTGTTTCAGAACAGCGACAATCATCAGAGGACTTTAAAAATGGACACAGTATTGAATAGAGTAGCGGTATTCCAAGCTAGCGAGTACACAGGAATAGTTCCACTACCCGATGTTCAGCGGTACTTAAATAGCGTCCGCTACATCGAGGAGTTACAGAAATTTTTGGAAGATGATCATTTTAAGTACGTGCTACATTTTTGAAAACGTTTTGTCCTGTTTTTTTTTCTCTTAAAAAAAGTCTTCCAAATGTTGAACAAATCTTCAACGAATGTTGATGAAAATTGAGCGATATACCTTCTGTAAAAATAGAAAGACGGTGCAACTTAATTTTGGTCTAAACATAAATGATATTAAGAAACTCGGTAGAGCTTCGAGCCATTCTTATATCTATAAACTTAATTTTTGATTCATGGAAAACCATCTTAACTCTACCAAATTAAAATTAGAGATATATATGGAGATCAGTTTAAAATAGATTTTTTAATATCATATACAATTTATTACCGATAAAAAAATATCCAATTTTCCATCGCTACTATATAAATTGTAAAGAAGGTAAAACAAACAACATATTGGATTGTATAGGACAAAACGATAAAATAGAGAAAACATAAACGTAGTGTCCGATTCGCATGTTCATAGGTACACGTAAGATTACATAAAGATGATTATCACTCTTGAAATGAATTTAAACTTTGTATCCGGTTTCTTTTTGGTTAAAAGCAGTTTGCACGTTTACTAAGGAAAGTTTATATAAATGTTGGATATTTTTCTATTCGAGAGTATACAAAACAAATTAAACGTCTTCAGAAGGTTATAAAGCATGTAAGAAATTTCGTAATTGTCTTATTAAGGCCCTAAAAAACGTGAGTCAGTAATTTCTTCATTTGTCAGAAGCGAGGAAATCGTATGAAACTTCCATTCGGTATTTTTCGAAACGAATGACATTTTCCAGCAAAGACAAGTACTGGGAGAAACTAGATATTCACGAAATGTCTTAGTAGGTCTGTTTCTGACGGATCATGCACTAGGAAATAAGATATCACGTCCTGAAAATTAGCCTACCAAGACCAGTAACAGGTTTACATCTCAATCACAAGACATACTATCTAACTAATCTGATAATATATATATCAGACATATTATCTGACTAATATATATGAAAATTGGTCTACCAAGGCCAGTAACAGGTTTACGACTCAATCACAAGACATACTATCGTCACAGACACGGACTGTCCGATACATTTTATACGTTTATTGATTACTTCAGCACTGATAACTTCACGGAAAAATAAATAGCCTGGAAGAATACTGGAGGGGAATTTTCCAATGTTCTAGCTGTCATTTTTCACGCCTCGAGTTTGGGGTATCTACCTCCAAATGGCAGACTAGATGCATTATAGGAGATCCTTATTATTTGAATAAATATCTGAGAGTCTGTATCGGGCATTATAAACTCATCAAAGTTCACTTGAACCGAATACTTGAACGTAAGATTCGATCCTTTTTATTAAATGAGTCTCGATCGTGCTCGAACGGGAAATGTCAGGTTACGAGAAAATCATATTCTAGCGATTATCGCTTTATGCCGAAGTGACAACTACAGATCGCACTGGCAATATAGCTATACATGGATTTTGGATTTGTCTCTACACGTGTATGTGTGTTTGCTTGCGCCCTGTCCTTTTCTTTCTTTGTGTCGTACTGTCAGCCGACTCTTGAGTGAGATTTTGAGCTTCGAGAGAAATCCAGATCCTAGCGATTGATGTCGTTCTGCGTGACCTTGGCAATTATTGAATAATGCAATTATTTTCTATGGCTTAGGCTTCTCGCAGTGACTTGCATTAATTTGCGCAAGTAAATTGCGGGGTGTACTTGTACTCAGAATTTTTTGGGACCGATGGTGTGAACAAAATTAAAGTCCTTAATACGTTTCGTACCACGTGTACCACCGATAATAAGCGGTGTACCTCGGGTGGTACACAGCGTGGCACGGAACGTGCTAAAAACGTTAAAATCTTCCTTTTCACTATTTTTATGATTTTTTTTTTCTGTAGCTCAAGGTTCCGACAGTAGCTTGAGTTAATTGTGGGCGTACCCTGGGGATAGTACTTGAATTCAGAATTTTTTTAAACCGATAGGGATTGGTCTTGACAGCTAGGAAAATGCAGAGCCTCCCAGAATCCTAAAAACGTTAAAATGGTCATTTTCAGAACTAGTTTATTTTTTTTTAAAGCTCTGGTTTTTGTAAAAAAATGGCATGAACGAAACTCAACATGGCACAAACGCCTACATCACAGAAACATTCCAATAAGCCTGTTAATTTTGTTTATGCCTCAAACTGGATTCCAGGTCCACACTGCCGTTTTAATTGGAGTTTTTAAGCAGAAGACTCTTAGTCATTAACTTCTTTTGTACCCATGCTCTAATTTATTTAAAATAACCTTACTGTTATGTTCTTCCTTTTTCTACGTTGTAATTCTATACGTGTTCTTTTTTCTACACATTTCAGATTGTCTGTAAAATTAGAGCCAAATTCACCGGTTGCATCCTCCAGCAGCAGCAAAGAGTCAGTTGGAGATGTAGCTATCGGTGTTGCAGCTCTGTCACTGTCTCCAGCTAGAGGATGCGCAGGATCTTTAAGATTACACGCAGCATCGGCAGCAAACAAATTCGTCCCTGGCCACCGCAAATGTAGGAGTCTCGGAACGAAGTAAGTAAAATTACACAATCGATGTATCATTAGTAATAATTAATTGTTATTAGGTCATGGTGTAAAAATGGGGCTCAAAATTTGTACCTTCTTTTAGTTCCCAGAAAGTTGTATTATTAGTGTACATACATTCCATATTTATTGCACTGTATATGTCCAATTTAATCCCTAATGTTTTATATTAATAACGTTTGCGTAAATGAGTTTATAGTTTTATTCTTCATATGGAGCAGAATTATCCATGTTTGCTTCTGCTCTTGAAAAAAAATGAAATTTTCTTTTCGGTATCGGGTCATCGAATAGACAGCTATTAAATATTAGCAATTAAGACTTCCATTAGAGGTGAGTCGGTCATTTTTAATTCGAAGACGTCAGAGGCGAGAAAATCGCGTGAAATTCCCAGCCGGTATTTTTGCGAAACGAATGACATTTCTAGGCATTGTTTGGGACTCGATGAAACTTAGATATTTACGAAATGTGTCAGCCGGTCAGTTTTTGACGGATCATGCATTAGGAAACGAAATAGGCCAATGATAGGCCTATGATTTCCAACAATAATGCAACAATAAATACTTCATTATAAATACGGACAGGCTGATATATTTGACACATCCACTTGGTATTACGGCACCGATTTTTACGAAAATATAAAAAGTCTGCTGAAATAACGGGAGGGAATTTTCCAATGCCACATCTATAATTATTCACGCCTTGAGCTTGGGGCATCTACCTCCAGATGGCAGACTACGACTTTAGTGGCACCACAGTCATGGCAAACAAATCAGAGGTTTCCATAGAAGCTCAGATAGATACGGAAATTTGTTGCTCGAGAAATGCTATATTAGTCATCGAATAGCGGCGCTGTAATCATTTCTTTGTCTTTCTTAATCTTACGGTAATATATAGTGGTTAACATGCGTTCTTTATTTTATTTACAGTACCTGTCTTTCTAGTCGTGTCTCCTTCCTCTCATAAGTGAGAAGCCGTTGACTAATACGTGCGATCTCTTTTTTTATCCCCACTTGTGGTTTGTTAGCCAACCTTCAGTGTAATAAGGGCTGACATGTGATCTGGTTTTCTATGGAACATCTGAATTCTTTACACAATCACTTATTTAAATATTTTCTCTCTTTTTTTATCCCCACTTGTGGTTTGTTAGCCAACCTTCAGTGTAATAAGGGCTGACATGTGATCTGGTTTTCTATGGAACATCTGAATTCTTTACACAATCACTTATTTAAATATTTTACAAATGAATACATAAAAAAGAATTGTAAATCCATATTTTATTGAGAAAGTATTCTTAATTGCGTTCTATTTTGAAATCACTCAACAATTCAAAACCTTATAATTAAAAAATTAAATTTAGTTTACCGAAACCCAAATTGATGTTGCTAGCGCTACGTAATTCATAGTTGCCACCATTACGTAGAGCGATGTCAGTTGCTAGGATTTGAATTTCTTTCGTAGCACAAAATTTCACTCGAGAGTCGAGGGCTGAGAAAAAAGGAAACAGAAAGAGAAGGGCAGAGCGCAATTGAATACACAAGCAAATATGCATACATATTTAAAGATAGATTCCAAATTAATGGATGGCAATGTTGCCAGTGTAACCAGGCACCGCACGAAGTGAAATATCTGTATATTACCCGTATATAAATGTTTATTGAATGAATATATATATGTATTGTGACGATGCACCCTATGGGCGATCGTCCCAGGGCTCCCAAGGTTAATCATTAATCCTGGAAAACATTAAATCCTCTCCGAAGGCAGTCGAATTATATTTTATTTGCATTTATTTCATCCACGTCTTATTTCAGCACGCCTCGTGGCCGAGGAGCCGAGGAGGCCGAATATCCGTTGCGCTACCTTTAATTTTTTTTGATAACATAAGTTGCATATAGTTTAGACGTTAGGACGTTCTCGCGGTGAGGCGAGTGTGGACAACACGAAGACGGCAACATCCATCGCGGGACAAGGGCGCCTTCGAGGGACTCCGGAAGAGGACGAGCGGCGGTGGCAAAGGAGCCTCGCCCCGCCGTCGCCCATGGATCCTGGGGCCACGCGGAGTAGGGCCAAGCCGGGCCACCCACGGCCCCGTGTCTGACGGCAAGGCCCACCGGCCGTAATAAGAAGGCGGCGAGCTAGTACAGACCGATAGATGGGAACGCCCCGTTCGACTTCGCCGAGTTATCTCGGCCGTTGGGCTGTGCTCCCATCCGCTTTAGCTTGGAACTCTCGCCAACCCATGCTGGAGCATTGCGTCTCAGCTAGGGCCTTGCACGAATGCTCGCACCACGCGGGTGCAGGGGAGGGACCTCTACGAGGTTCCCCGCGGACAACGGACGGGGTCAAGCGGCCTCCCTTCGGGGAGTGCGTCGCGGAGGCCCCGACCCGGCTAGCGCCTCCCCGGGGTTTGACGATCGGTCCGGAGCATTCGGGTTTTTCCAGTCCGTCTTGGGCCTCCGGGCCCCCTTGGTAGTGGGGGCGCTGGAGGTAGATGGTTGTCTAACCCCCCAGAAATGGGGAGGCGGTAGGAAGCCATTTTGGCTCCAGGTACGGTGGGCCGCAAGGCCTATAGCGCGCTTGTCTGACGGCAAGGGTCGACCCATGGCGGCGTCGCTGGGTCACCGCGTCCGTACCCGGATTTCCGGCCCCTCACCGATGGTGAGAGGAGGGCGCATTGCCGGAGGCCGTGACCTTTGACTCTAGGGAGCCCCTACAAGGGCGGCGAGGGGGGTCTCATTTGCATCGCCCTCCTGCGCCGAGGCCAGGGTGCGGTGACCCCAGAGCGGAAGGGCCCACTGGTCCTCCCACTTGGGAGCCGTCGTAACAGGGGCTGTCGGCACCCCGGGCTACACCTCGAGGAACTTTGGCTCAAGGGAGCCCAGGACCGGCGCCACCGAGTCCCCGTGAAGCCACGCCCCTGGACAACACCCTCCGCCAGCCCGATGACGTCACGCTCCAGTCGAGCGCCCGATTGGACCACGGGCGCGACTTCAATTCCGGCGCGCAAATACGCGCGCCAGGTCGGCTCACGCCGCGGCTGACAGAGCTCGGAATTTAGGAAAGTTCCGAGCTTGACCGCTGTCAATTGGCCGGCGCAAGTTGACAGCCGATGGCATCCAATCATCAAGAACTTTGAGCCGCCGCCGAGGAGCCGCCTAGCTTGCCCAGAGGACCACGGCGAGGACCCGGCCTTCTTGGTCTTCGAGCGTCGAGCTGACTGGACGTTTCCGAATCTCTCATCGCTACCTTCCAGACTTCACAGATTGCATCGCTGCTTTCCAGACTTCACCGATTGCATCGCTGCCTTTAAGACCTCGCCGATTCTGTCGCGGCCTTCTTGCCCATTCACAGCTACCTGAGGAGGGTCGTCGCACCTGGTGGCCTGCCACCAAGGGAGCATCGTCGCACTCGCCGAGCCCGAGGTTTGAACGTCTGAGCTTTTATTAGAATTTTGAGTAGGATTTGGATAGATTTTTCATTTCGCGAATTCCCCGGGTAAATCGAAATGAAGACGTGGATTAACCATCCATGGTAGATATCTACAATTTATAGTATTACGTATCATATCTGGACATCTAGCCTTTGAGTGTATCTAAAATAGAGTTCATATATATGATGAGTCTCACCTTCCGGATGTACTAGCCCCCGGGATTCCGTCCCGACTTCCTCACGTCTCTCCCTTCGCACGGTCTCGTGGGCCCCAAGGGGGCCTGGAAATGTACGGTACTTTCTAACCTTTTCGCGTTACCCTTGGAGTCCCCGGAGATCCCGAATTGTCCTTATCTTTGTGGTGGTGGTCCTGGGATGGGCGAAATTCCGTCACAATATATATTGTTGTATCCGGGCACCCGGTACACACTTCTTTTCCAACCGTCTTTTATACGTCTCTCAAATCATGATGTATGGTCACTAGCCAGAGAGGAAGTAAATAAAAAATCAGAGTATGGACGAAAATAACAGTTTTATCAAGTTGGAATTTAGGTATAAACATTATGTATGAAAAATGTTAGGTTATATGAGGTGTTTTTATTGTTCTAAATGTATTATCAATGATGTTGATTAACCTTTGATAGATGTCTACCAAAGCTACTATATATTTTGTATGCATCAAGAAATAAGTAGATATTTATAGATCAATAGTGGATATATAATTTTCGTTTGCAAGAGACATAGATATTCGTATAGATCGTTTAGATACTTATTACATATATTCTACAGCCACATACATAAAATAGATCTATATACTTACAGAAGATTTTTATTAGGCGGATGCTAGACGATATACATTTGCTATATACCTACAGATCTAATTTATACGGCTAATATGCGGATACTCCACGTTGTGCGGTGCCTGGGTAGTTGCCACTTTGGCGTAAAGCGATAATCGCTGGAACTAGATTTTCTCCTGTTGCCAAAAACAAAGGATTCAGATGTTCCATAGAAGCCCAGATTTTGTCAGCGCTTGATGCTCTAAAAGTTGGCTAACAAACCAGGAATAGGGGTAAGAAAGAGATCGCGTGTGTTAGCCAACGGTTAACAAATGGTTAGCAAGTAGTGTGTGTAAGATAATAAAAGAATACAATTCGCTATACATGGCCGTAAGATTAAAATAGACGGAGAGATGATTGCAGCGCCGCCATCCGTTGGCTAACATACTATTTAGCATCAAACGTCAGTATTCTTCTGGGCTTCTTTGGAGACTTCTAAATTGTTTGCCCAAAATTTCTCCTTCGAAAGTCGTATAACGAAACGGGGCAGACGTTCAAGTCTTTAGTTCGAAGAAAATAATATGGGTTTATTCAGCACGTGCTTATTTTAATGATAAAATATGTGCGTGCGCAAACAATTTCATCTGAATTAAAAGTGCTTACAAATTACGTTATTGAATGTTTCATATGAAATTAGCCGTTTTTTAAAATTTGCTTTCTTGCAAGCACGTGGTTATTTAGTAGCTCTGAAATGAACACTTGATCGAGTTAATTGTTGCAGCAGAACGTTCTCAATCATTGCTCTCTCATAGTATCGAAAGTTGTTGAAGTGGTGAACGCTCTTCGTAGCATTCAGGTTGTGTAAATACCTGTAGACGAAGATCGGGCGATAAGGACATTTGACAAATATTCTCAAATTCAGTTATACAAATTAGATCATTAAACGGCTTTATGTTTCGATATGTTCGGATACGTGGAATTTTTGCTATACTTACTCTATTTCACAATACTTTTGCTTATTTTACTGTGCTTTGCGGTGCCCCTAATTAATCTTAGCCACTTGTGATGGAATTTTTTTAACGGATATGCGCGGCAAGCCAGTAAAAATTACTTTACAGCGAATTAATACTTAATATCATTTGAAATGTCCTCTCGCGATGGCAACTTATGGTAAAACCACTTTCGAGCTGCTAAACCAAACATCGTGCTATGCACGTAGTTTACATATTTGCGATAGTCAATAATTGACGTCATTCCAGTGCAAGTGGTTACTTCAATAGATTTAATAATGGTGCCTTATTATTGTCTATTTCTCAGATAAAAGGATCTTTACTTTTTGTCTTGAAAAAATAAGTTATCTGTATCCAATAAGTAATCTAATAATACTCCGGAAACATTAACACGTTAATCGCGGAGCCAATTTTGCTCAGCTTTTCGTTCAGGCGGCACAATTATTTATATACAGGGAGTAACAAAATTCATAGTCACGGTTTATACATCGCTATCTTGTTGGAAAAGGAGTCGAAAAGTCCTGTACTATTTTTTCCTACAGTGCACATATTTCCTGTAATATCTAAGTGAAGCACAGCCAATCAATCACGTTTCCGAACGAAGGCGCGGCGGAGAGGACGCCGGAAAGGTTGCTACCTCGCAGACAGCCGAACGCAGCTCTACCGGCGTCCTCTCCGTTATACCTTCCATTGGGAAACGCTGTACTTCACTTACAAGGAAACATTCCCAAGTGTCCGCCCCCGATCTTATTGATTTTCATATATGTTGAAGAACACAACAATCTAAGAGACACGTGTTTTTTTATATCTGCAATGGTCCACATTTAAGGGATGAAACAACCTCCCCAAAGTCTGGCGAAAATTCGTTTTTTATAATAATTTCCGTAGAAGCAATGGAGGGATTTCGACAAAACTTGGTATAAACGTATTCTGTATAAGGACGGTGAAAACACAATATTGTCCAGCAATGCTACACCCCCCCAAGGGGATGAACTTAAGGCGACATTTTTTTTTGTAATATCTATTAAAGTAGCACTCCTACTTAAATTCCACTTACGTAATGTGATTGCTCACAAAAAATCAAGAAATACGTGTTTTTTGCTTTTTGCCAATAAACATTTCCACATCGGTTGTAAACAATGATTGTAGGTGGTATACGGGTATATTCCGAGTAGCTTTATTGGATTATATCGTGACCAATTTTACCTTTTCACCAAGGAGATTGTATTACTAGTTGGAAACGGGTGATGACTGCGTCATCGGATCTGTTGCGAAACTATTTTAGTATCTTAAACTTTATTTTAAATTTATTTATAAATAATTGCATGTTATGAAAACTAACGACATTTTGAGGAATTAGTACGTTCACAAGATTTATGTACAATGAATTGGTCACGATATAACCCAATATAGCTAGTTGAAATATACCCGTATACCACCTACATTCATTGTTTACAACCGATGTGTAAATATTTATTGGCAAAAAGCAAAAAACACGTATTTCTTCATTTTTTTGTGAGCAATCATATGGCGTAGGTGAAACTTAAGTAGGAGTGCTTCTTTAATAGATATTACAAAAAAATGTCGCCTGAAGGGTAGTTCACCCCCTTGGGGGGTTGTAGCATTGCTGGACAATATTGTGTTTTCACCGTCCTTATACAGAATACGTTTATACCAAGTTTCGTCAAAATCCCTCCATTGCTTCTACGAAAATTATTATAAAAATTGAATTTTCGCCAAACTTTAGGGGGTTGTTTCACCCCTTAAATGTAGACCATTGCAGATATAAAAAAAACACGTGTCTCTTAGATTGTTGTGCTCTTCAACATATATGAAAATCGATAAGATCGGGGGCGGATACTTGGGAATGTTTCCATGTTAGATATTACAGGAAATTTGTGCACTGTAGGAAAAAACAGTACAGGACTTTTCGACTCCTTTCTCAACAAGGATAGCGACGTTCAAACAGTGACTACGAATTCTGTCACATCCTGTGCAGGATTCTTGATGCCATGCCAGTCCCCAGGGACTGACGCCGTGCTTTACGTGTTAAAGAAATGATTTAATTGCTGCGCATAATTTTATTTGCGTCAATAGAAATTTTGCTGTATACAACATTGAACCCTGAAATATAAGTACATATGTTTGGTGTATATAATGTTTTTTTCTAATCGTATCCAGGATACTCGTAATTTAATCGTTTAAAGTAGTTGTAGAATGTGTTATTGGACATACTGATTATTACATTGTCCTCATTAAGAAGACAAGATGTTGGGGAATATTCTGTTTTGCTTAAAGAAACGTACCGTTATGATGGATTTATTAGATTTCGTAGCACGAGTCTTCCACGCAACTTCCATAAACAAGGAGGGCGAATCGGACCTACCCTGGCGGCATCTGGGTGAGTCCCAGGGCGGTGCACAGGATCGTCATGTGGATTGCATTGATTCGTTTCATAGTTGATAGTGGACGTCATTATTCATTATAATATGATTATTTTAAGACGAGGTGTATTATGAGCACGTACAATGGCGATCAGGCAAATTCAAGCGAAACGAAGCGGCAATGCATGAAATTCGCAACACAACTTGTATTACGAACCCTGATGCCGTGGCTTTGCAACATGTAGTTGACGCTTTCAGAAATACCGGAAATAGGCTTTTTTTCTTCTGTTTTCGCCTTATGCATGTGAAATCTTTAGTTGCGATTATAATTTAGAAGAATGTCACTGTTCTCACAAACAGAGCAGGGTTTAATGTTATTTTACACAATAAATTTAAGGGACCGGTTAAAGCAAACAGGCCATTATAGAAGTGTAATGTCAGAGGTGAGGGCAGCATGTGAAAATCCCAGTGGGAATAACACTTGTCAACGAAGCGAAATATTAGTCTTTGAAAGTTAGTGATTGGCTTTCGATTCCGAAATAGTAATGCGATAGTAAGTACAGTGTCATCATAAACACGGATCGGTTGACACATTTTATAATCACCGATCATTGCGGCATCTGTATTTTGACTTAAGGTGATATGAAAATAACCTCTGAAGTATTGAAAAGTTTATAAAACATTTCTGTGAATTGAGCGCATCAAATCATTTGAAACTTTAGTACGTGATTTTGGAAGTCCTAAGGAAGAACGTGATACTCATGAAGTTTCATTTTTCAAACAGAAATGTTTATTTTATCCCAAACTTAAATCGAGAACACATATTTTTTACATTCTATGTTTTTTGAAAGCTTATAATTAAAAAATGAACACTTTCACATCCTATGTAGAACAATTTAAAACACTATAGTACTTGAGCATTACAGATTCGTGTGGAAATTACCGAGAAAAGTTTTGTTCATGTGTATAGTGAAACTCTCGAATATCCCATGAGTAATACGTACTCTGTAAGTGCCCTTAAGGTGAAGTGAAACCCCCTTCAAATCAGTTGATTCGAATACAACACTTTTTTTTAAGGGTATTAGACCAAACTGTCCAAAACTTTGACACGTCACTCCTGATCAGCTAAGAATTGTCCTGACACATTAAAAATTTGGATCTTTCAAAAAAATTTGTTAACTCAGTCCAGACCAGAACCAAAATGGCGTCGAGCTTTCATATTTTGATCAATATACAATTATCGAAGGCTCTGATATGAGAATCGAAAGGGTCAGGACAATTTTACGAGAATTTAGAACACTCTGGTAATCGATAAACTCGTATTTTAACGGGATAAAGGCAAAAAAAAGTGTTGTACGCGCTTGTATGCCAAAACGATGGTAATACGAGGTCTCGGAGTGAAGACTTAATTGACCTGGAAATCACAGATGACGCAGAGGGTCCCTCTGCAGTCAATTAGGGCCCCAGAAGGCATGAATCCAGAGGATTTCTGGAGTTTTACTTCGATTTCTTCATAATTATTGTACGAAAACGACAGGTGGAATATGCCATTTGGTATAATACACAATATAATTCGACCCAGCTGTGAATATAAAAACGAACGTCGGCAACGTAGGCATTTAGAAAAATCGTCTTTATCGACGTTGATCAAGTTAATCGACGTGTTTCACTTCACCTTAAGTTTACAATTTTTCCAGTTTTACATTTCCATGTTCAATTGTATAGTAACAACGTTACAGGTGAATGGTAAACCCCACAAGAATATGAGCGCCCTATTTAGCGAATTATGTATCTTGTTAACGTAACGTTTCGTAACACGAAAATAGACAAAAAAACAACATTTGTACTAAATTGCGGTATTTCTTTTATATTCAATACGTATTATTGAAATAATATTGCTCCTTGCGTAACTTAAAGTAGTGAAACATGACAAGAGACATCCAAAATGCTTAGCGATTTTATTACGAAATAGGTTAAGTTATTGTTTTCCATTATTTGATAACAGATGTAAAATAATGTAAATACGTCAAGTTTAACAGATACATTCAGCATTCGTGGGCCAATATTTTAGGTGATGGTTAACTAGTTTAATGGGTAACTAGGGTAAATTCGATCGATAAAACATTATTTTGAAAATACCATGAAAGTGAAAAAGTTGATAGTTTGAAAGATTCCACATAAGTTTTCATATGACATATTTTATTAAAAATCGGAGTATTTATAAAATCTTTGTTTGCTGCTAAATCTAGCGATGTGTCTTATGAGTATTCTTAGTGGGGTGGTACCGTTTGTTGGAAAAAATGTTATTCCGACCAATGTAGCATCCTTTGCACCGCATATACAAATTTTACTTAAGTAGAAAACACTTATAAATATTTTTTTCTAAACGTATAAGTTCGAAATTTCAGTTTTTCGCTAAAAATCCTGAACATCCATTTGGTAGAGCTTGTGTTGACATGTATCATAGTCGTTCATGCTTATAGAAAAATTTCGCTTTATCGGCCTGTTTGAATCTGATGCTGCAAAATGAGAGCCTTTGTTGTCTATTGTTTGATTATGCATTCGGTAACGTATTAAAAGGTCAAGACCAAGAATTGGAAAATAGGATTTAATTTTGTTTGTTTAATGAAATGAAACGTCAAAGAATTTTTTTCTTGGCAGTTTGTCATCGGACTGGATTGGAAAATGGAAAAATGATATAAGAAAATGTCACGCAACCATTCCATTATTCTATATACATTTTGAATTAATAAATTTCACTTACGAACTAATGCTTATGTCGTATTTAAAAAAGTAATCAACAAATGGACAGATCATGGTTAATTGAGTACATAGTCGCAATTCTATTAAATTCTTAAATGTAATTGTCGCGAATTTATTGTTAAAATTAAAAATGTTGCACTTATATTACTTTAAAGAGCAAGTTATTGGTAGCTAATGAGTTCTAAATTATTAAAAACGTTATCAGTTTTGACCACTGTATTTAATGTCTTCATCTTGTTCCATGGTGTTATGATGGCTTGGCACGAGCGTATTCTATCAAGCATCATAGAATTTTCCATGAAGTGTAGCATGGTATTATGTAACAGCGTATATTTTATGTTGACTTCAGATGTGTTATCTCAATTGTTGACGTATTATTTTCATTTTATATCCTAGGGAAATTAGAAAACTTGTACAATAAAACATTGGACTTACATTCTTTATTCACAATTATTCAACTGGAGCTAATAATGCGTTCATAGAATTGCACCAGCATGAATCTGGAATCTGTTGTCCGAATCTGTTACAAGTTTTACGATAAATTTTTTTTAATTTATCATCGGCAATACATCATTATTACATTGTCCGCCGGGTTATTTACTGTTTAAGGTGATGTGAAAGTGGCGTGAAGAGGTCCCGTTTATGAAACTTTTTCCCGAACTGAGTGTACTGAATCGTTTTTAACTTGACAATGTGAATATGGAAGGTCCAAAGAAGGTCCCGAAACTCAGGAAATTTGAATTTTTAAAAANTCCACGGGGACAACGATTTTGAGCGTATTTCTCAACCGATCGAGCTCAACGACTGCTTGTTTTAAAGATAAAATCTTGTCGTGTGTTTATATGGGAACGATTTTCGATCAAGCACCTCCTTCCTAGGTAAAAGGGCATTGAAATTATGTCTTTGCACTTTTTTTATATGAAAATGATCACTTATCGAAAATCGCTCCCACATAAACACAGGTCAACGTTTCATTTTCGATATGAGCACTCGTTAAGCTCGATCGGTTTAGAAATACGTTCGGAATTGTTGTCCCCGTGAGGCCCTACAAAATCGCTAGAGTGGTGAGCGCCCTTAAAGTATAAACGCGTAAAATAAACGCGTAAAAATTTGTTTGATTTTTTGAAAATTTCAAAGTGGTATAACCCCTTAAGATCGAATTATAATAGACGCAGAGATCTCGTATGCACTTCCGAGCTCTATATTTTTTCGTTTCTATTTGATACACTGAATTAAATATGCGTTTTGTATTTTTTTTTCTATTTTTGCAGCACATTAACAATATTACCTTGTGAGCTACAAAGCTCCTCAGAACCGTGCTATGGTATGCAAGGTTCATTGCGTCGGAAGGTAATCTTGAGAGATGGACGTAAACCTGCAGTATCTACCTGGCAGAGATTTTGGATACAACTTTGGGCATCCTCGATTGTATATTTCTCGCCAAAGTGTTTTAAAGGGTAAGTGCAAATAAATTTCTTCTTGCGTTATTAGTGAAATGTACACAACTAATCATAAATTAATCTTGAAGATATTGTTTACGACATTGAGGATATTTTACAATTCCATTTAGGGTGTTTTTCCGCTGAATCGGTTAATCAACGGTATTTATGACTTTGATTTTATACTATTGAGTTGTTCGGAAAGTAATTTCGTTTTTTTTTTTTTGTTATAGAAAATGAAATTTCATGACTGTCAGGACCTTCCTTATAGTATCCATGTTCGTGTTGTAAAGTTTGAAACGATTCGGTATACTCAGTTTGGAGAAAAGTTTCATGAACGGTCGACCCCTCGGATGCCACTTTCACATTTTATCATCACCTTAATTCAGATGATATTATTAGTTTTCAGTCTTAAAGAAGAATAATGAATGATATATTCGGTCACGTAAACTGCGTTAAGATACGGTTGCATGAAATGAGTTACGTGTAGAGTTCCATTCTACTTTTGTTTTGACTTTTCCAATAAAACTGTTACAGTATCTTTGGCAAAGCTGCAGCGGTGCCACTAGAGCCAGGCCAGGGAACTATTCGGCATCTCCTTGACGATTCCGTTTTGGAAGAACCGCATTTGATTTCGCAAATCGTTGATCTTGATCGAAATTCTCCTGGATCTCCCACGGAGACGCTGAATGAAGATTGCAGTTTACTCTCAAAAACAAGGTGACAAGAGTAGATATTTATTTTGTAATTAAAATTACTTTCTTAGTTTTAGTTCTATGTACTTTCCAAATTAAGTTTAATCAAGTAAAAACGCTATTTAAAATTTGTACAAGTTTTAGCAGAAAGGCTGGATACTTCGCCTATATTTAGACCTGGAGCATAGTTTAATTATGATTCATGGAATGTTTAAAATGTTGTAAACGGCAATTATTGCATTTTAATTGTACTTTTAGCTGTACTACCCATTTTTTACTGGTACTTTTCAGTGGAGAAGAAAAAGAAAATAGAAATAGAAAGTACGACAATATAGAGTTATTTTTCGTCTGCAGGTTCTCTCATTATTACAAAATGAGGTGTTTTAAGGTGATCCGAAAGGTTCAAAGAAATTTAATCGACGTAGCTAAAACAATTTTCACCCATACCCTTTTCGACGATAACACCATTTTTGATACTCAAGTGGTAACAACCTGGCGTGCCATGTTGTTGATATCTATATTTATACTGACATCTGTTACACTCCGCATTGAGAATTATACGAAATGAGGTACTCCACATGTTATTTCAGTAGAATTTTTATAAGGAACTCGAAGTAAAACTGATGGAATCCCTTTGATTTTTTATTTTTTATACACTAATAGACCAACGGACCATTTGTCATGTTTGACCAACTAAATTTTCGCTCTAAGAGCACGTATTGCCCACGGGATAAGGAAGCATTCTCTTACAATCGTTCATGAAAGTATTGTCAATTGATGATAAGTATATCCATACTTGTCCATCCGACTCTGTAATATTCGATTTCCATAGTATTTTGAATTGTTTGAGCTAGATCCTGGAAGTCTTCACTCGAGATTCTAAGGACCTTACTCATATCTTACTTTTAGCGTTAAAAGACGTATTTTGAAGCACCGTTAAAAGCGACCCTACTCATGTCTCGCGTTTAAGGTGAAGTGAAACATGTCGAGGAACTTGGTCAACGTCGATAAAGAAGATCTTTCTAAATGCCTACGTTGTCGACGTTCGTTTTTATATTGACAGCTGTGTCGAATTATATTGGATATTGTACCAAATGGCGTACACCATATGTCGTTTCCGTACAATAATTATAAAGAAATCAAAGTAAAACTCCAGAAATCCTCTAGATTCATGCTTTCTGGGGCCCTAATTGACTGCAGAGGGACCCCCTGCGCCATCTGTGATTTCCAGGTCAATTAAGTCTTCACTCCGAGACCTCGTATTACCATCGTTTTGGCATACAAGCGCGTACAACACTTTTTTTGCCTTTATCCCGTTAAAATACGAGTTTATCGATTACCAGAGTGTTCTAAATTGTCGTAAAATTGTCCTGACCCTTTCGATTCTCATATCAGAGCCTTCGATAATTGTATATTCATCGAAATATGAGAGCTCGACGCCATTTTGGTTCTGGTCTAGGCTGAGTTAAAAAGATTTGTTTGATAATTCCAAATTTTCAATGTGTCAGGACAATTCTTAGATGATCAGGAGTGATGTGTCAAAGTTTCGGACGCTTTGGTCTAATACCCTTAAAAAAAAAGTGTTGTATTCGAATCGACTGATTTGAAGGGTGTTTCACTTCACCTTAACGGCGTTCACCACCAAAGTGGGGACGATGACTTCCACCGCTAGATGGCATTAGCATCGAATTCGGTGGGAGGCAACCAAAACGTACTTTCTCGCTCGGATGAGGGAGACGCGACGCATAATGGGCGATGTTTAACAACGGGCGAAAAATGTGTGCGTATTTTGCACGTATAGGACTCACACAACGGCTAGACGCCTCTGGACTAGGCGCCGAAACGTGTGTGACCCCCAGCCGCACGCACACGCCAGTTGGACGCTCCGCCTAGAGTCGGCAACGGTTACTAAAGAATGCCCAAATTCCTCGCGAGAAACTCGAAAATCCTGAAAAAGGTGCTCCACGGGGACAACGATTTTGAGCGTATTTCTCAACCGATCGAGCTCAACGACTGCTTGTTTTAAAGATAAAATCTTGTCGTGTGTTTATATGGGAACGATTTTCGATCAAGCACCTCCTTCCTAGGTAAAAGGGCATTGAAATTATGTCTTTGCACTTTTTTTATATGAAAATGATCACTTATCGAAAATCGCTCCCACATAAACACAGGTCAACGTTTCATTTTCGATATGAGCACTCGTTAAGCTCGATCGGTTTAGAAATACGTTCGGAATTGTTGTCCCCGTGAGGCCCTACAAAATCGCTAGAGTGGTGAGCGCCCTTAAAGTATAAACGCGTAAAATAAACGCGTAAAAATTTGTTTGATTTTTTGAAAATTTCAAAGTGGTATAACCCCTTAAGATCGAATTATAATAGACGCAGAGATCTCGTATGCACTTCCGAGCTCTATATTTTTTCGTTTCTATTTGATACACTGAATTAAATATGCGTTTTGTATTTTTTTTTCTATTTTTGCAGCACATTAACAATATTACCTTGTGAGCTACAAAGCTCCTCAGAACCGTGCTATGGTATGCAAGGTTCATTGCGTCGGAAGGTAATCTTGAGAGATGGACGTAAACCTGCAGTATCTACCTGGCAGAGATTTTGGATACAACTTTGGGCATCCTCGATTGTATATTTCTCGCCAAAGTGTTTTAAAGGGTAAGTGCAAATAAATTTCTTCTTGCGTTATTAGTGAAATGTACACAACTAATCATAAATTAATCTTGAAGATATTGTTTACGACATTGAGGATATTTTACAATTCCATTTAGGGTGTTTTTCCGCTGAATCGGTTAATCAACGGTATTTATGACTTTGATTTTATACTATTGAGTTGTTCGGAAAGTAATTTCGTTTTTTTTTATGAGAATGAAAGACGATTTTTTTATAGCGAATAAATATTTTATTGAATTATATATTGTCCATTCCGGTCCAATACCTTTTGCCATCTTTCTGGCAGGAGCATGATTCCACGCTCATAAAATGTTTGGTTTTTGCTGTCAAAAAACTGATCCAGGTGATTTTTGACCTCCTCATTTGAAGTAAAGGTTTTACCGTCTAAAAAATTTTGTTGAGACTGGAACAAGTAATAATCAGAAGGTGCCAGATCTGGAGAATATGATGGGGGTGGCAGTATATCCCATCCAAGCTGTAGAAGCTTTTGGCGAGTTAAGAAACTTGTATGAGGTCTTGTATTATCTTGGTGAAACACTACACCTTTTCTATTGATCAATGCTGGTCTCTTCCGTTTAAGTGAATCATTCAATTTGTCCAGCTGGTGACAGTACACTTCAGAATTGATCGTTGGGTCGTTCGGTAGAATTTCAAAAAAAAAACGATTCCCTTGAAATCCCACCAAACAGATACCATCACCTTTTTTTGATGAATTTCGGCTTTCGAAGTTCTTTGAGTCGGTTCATCTTTTTTACTCCATGATCTCTTGCGGGTAACATTGTTGTAGACAACCCATTTCTCGTCCCCAGGGATGATGCGCTTCAAAAATGGATCATTTTTTTTGACGTTTGAGAAGCAAATCACAGACGTCAATGCGATGACACAAATTTCTTTCCGTAAGAACACGAGAAATCCATATGTCGAGTTTTGTGATTAAACCTAGGCGTTTCAAATGATTATGAACGGTCGAATTCGATAAATTTAATCTCTCAGCGATTTCACGAGTTGTTATCCGCCGGTTTGCATCAATTAATGCCTTTATTGTGTTTTCATCAGCTTTAAGTGGCCTTCCAGAACGTGGTGCATCTTCGATATCAAAATTGCCGGATCGAAATTTTGCAAACCAGTTTTGACCCTGGCGTTCCGTCAATACATCTTCTCCATACACGTCGGATAATTTTTTTCTTCCTCGAACAGCATTTTTACCTTTTCGATGGTAAAAAAGTAAAATATGCCGAAAATGCCGCTATTCACTTTTCATATTTGAAAGGGTACCAACCAAAAACTACTGCGTAGAATCAATCAAACTTTTTCACAAGCAAGCCTTGCTAGATCAGCTGTCAAAGTATATAATGATTATGCGGCTTAAGTGTGAAGTTGGCCGTGAAAAAAAAAAATTAAGTCCTCTGTCGGGAAACAACAAAATTACTTTCCGAACAACCCAATAGTTTACTTTGATGTGTTCAGTACTATACGTTATGATTTCAATGTCTACATTGACATAGTAAACTCAAAATAAGTTTGACAATTAGACGGCATAGAAAGATCTAGTAATATGCTGTTGAAAAGATCCATTTCGAACATATAAGGTATACCGTGATTGTAAAAAGTGCATCAATAACAATGTTATGACATTTGTTACATATGAAAAAAGAAACGACAATTGATAAATTAGCGGGCTTCTTTGTACAACAATTCGAATATTTCATCCCACTCTCTATTAGACGAACTGTTGCATGATTAATGAAACCATTATTGCAGGGCATTTTGTTGAATATTATTAGAGAAGTGACTAATAATACCTTTTACCGTATGTTATGAAGAATTTTTTGATTTTGTTTAGTAACGATAGATCGGACTTTAAACGGGAGCCTTACAAAATGGTGTCAATATTGGGATGGATCGTCGAACCACTAGACTGCTCCTTACATCCCGACACGTTCTTATTGTCGGATCCGCTCAAAGGTGATTTCACTATAATAACTTTGTTTTGCCACAATATACGCAATTAGTTGCATGATTTATAACATATGAACCTATTAGATGACTATTTTATTTAATGCAGGCGGTTCTTATGAGTCTATAATATAATTGAATTTAAATGGAGAACCTCATTGGACATTTAACATTATGATTTGAATGTTTTTCTGCAATTTTTACTGAAAATGACTTTTTTCTGAGGTTGGCATAATCAGTGGTGTTTTATGCGGATTTTAGTTTAGAGTGTTGAGTTTCGCAACAAACAAATTGCATGCTATTTAAAACAAAAAGACAAAATGACAAATTTTTGATGCCGAGGTTCGTCAGAAATTGTTATTCCAAGGGAATATTTACAATAAGTAAATGCAGGAAGAAATATATAATGACAATTATTTATTTGATTTCAAAGAAGCGTTCGAATATCATTAATATGAATGATATCAGCATTTAAAACGTTGTAAAAAGAATTCGAAGGGTTCACTAGTTACTTTTCATTTTTCGGGCTGGGTTGTGTACAGAGGAAGTTGAACAGTAGTGCACGTAAAGCAAGAGAACATTTTTTTTTCAATTTACCGTACTGTTCTTATGTTTCGGGTTAATATGTTTTAATGATAGTGTTTAATTCGGAATGGATAGATCACAATACTATCATTTTTTCACAATACTACGATGATTTTGTGTGCTATAATACTTATTATAATATATATTATATACGTATAAAATGAAAAGTAACTAGTGAACCCTTTTTACAACGTTTTAAATGTTGATATCATTCATATTAATGATATGCGAACGCTTCTTTGAAATCAATAATAAGCATTATAGCACACAAAATCATCTGATAACTGAAGGAATGTAATGGTTTATTCTTCAGATCTTTGTGCTACTTATTTTTATACAAATTGATTTCAACATGGCTACACTGAGAGAAAATTCAAGTTAAATCATTTTTTTTAACTTGTTTTCATAGTTCGAAAAGGGCTCGGATACTTTTTATAGTAAAATTACCCTTTTTTTTCTGAACTAGGAAATTTAGGAACAGTTGCTATTTATTTTTTATTTCTTGAAAGCAATGAATTAACTATTCTACATTTACTATATTTTTCTTTAGTACGAATAACTTTTATATATTAATTTTTACTAAGAAAATGATTACTACTTGTATAGTAAAATTTCACTTCATTATCGTTACCATAACTAATACATCATCGTAAATTTTAAATGTCCACATAGCGTTTTTGATTTTTGAATCTATTTCAAAACATAGTTATTTGTACTTATGGTCGTTTATTTTACCTATTATGCTTGACATGTCGGTCTTCTTGCATGTTTTAGCGTCAGTTAGGAATATAGGGTCTTGTGTACATAGAGTTTATAGAATAAGAATATCTGCAATGGTCCACATTTAAGGGGTGAAACAACCCGATCATGCGATCGAGGAATGTTTCTCCATTTCTGTTTATTGCTAAACGAGCTAACATAACGCCCATCGATTTTGGACCAATAGATTCATTCTGTGTATCCAGATGCGATTGTGTCCGCTGATCACGAACATAAATTCGAACCCAAGAAAAACATTAATTTGCTACGGTTCATTACGGAGTAAATTTATCTTGTCTAGTATTGGATCATATGTACACTTCGATTAGGACAGGGGAGACAATTATACTGAACTCTTTCCTAATCCGTATTACCTGTCCGCTTACTCGCAATCGTTCTCAAAAAATAAGATAACGTTTATTTCAGGAAACGTTTATAAGAAAACATTAATTTTCTACGGTTCATTACAGAGTAAATTTATCTTGTCTAGTATTGGATTATATGTACACTTCGATTAGGACAGGAGAGACAATTATACTGAACTCTTTCCTAATCCGTATTACCTGTCCGCTTACTCGCAATCGTTCTCAAAAAATAAGATAACGTTTATTTCAGGAAACGTTTATAAGAAAACATTAATTTTCTACGGTTCATTACAGAGTAAATTTATCTTGTCTAGTATTGGATCATATGTACGCTTCGATTAGGACAGGGGAGACAATTATACTGAACTCTTTCCTAATCCGTATTACCTATCCGCTTACTCGCAATCGTTCTCAAGAAATAAGATAACGTTTATTTCAGGAAACGTTTATAAGTTTCGGGCAGGTTCGGGCGACTTAGCGGAGCAATGGCTGAAGGAACTGCGCGCGGTGGTACGCGGAGCAACGGAAAGAAAACCATTACCAGCCAACCTCATGTCTTTCGAATGACTTTTCCTAATACTTCGAACTGCTATACTCCACTACAGGGTGCAGCTTGCCCAACGCGGAAAAGTACTGCTTGCAACCGGCCGTCTCGTTTCTTGCTAGTGCTGAAGCGAAGTAGAATACTCGATGTACATGGCGTCTTCCATGCGAATGCGCGACTCGACTTGACCCACGAAATGTCATCGTTATTGACAAAAGGGAACTGTCAGTCGAGACTCGAAACTCAGATCAAGTTCGATTAGAGATATTCACACCGAGCCGTGTAAAGAACCAATAGTAGAAGATGCTTGGTTAAGAGGCGCGATTGAATTCCGCGCCAAGTACATATACTGCTACTCATACATTTAAGTAGAAACTTTAGAATATGATTCTGGATGAAAAGACAGCGCTACTTTCTCAGTCATTTTCACTTACACGATACTTTTCACAAGGGGGTGTGCATTCCTTGTGATTAGTTACGCAAATGCTTGAACAAACGTTTCATCATTCACATTCAAGTTATTTGTAGTTTCAAGTGTAATATCGAAATAGCGTTATATATCCAGATTCTTATTGGATGGTTTCTACATTTCATGTATCAACGTTACTCGCAACCAGCCGTCTTGTTTCTTGCTAGTGCTGAAACTAGTTTCATTATTTCATGTACTTGGTGTCTTCCATGTGAAAGCGTAATTCCTTACCTGAGATACAGAATATCGGCTGTATTCACGAAATCGAGATCCTTGAAGTCTACACTTGAAACTCATCTTTAGGTGCCCATAGGGATCTTTGCTTGAAGACTTGCAGAAAATGAATGACGGAAGAACAGAATTAACACTAGGTTTACGGGCGTTTTATATATATCTGTTTCTACGAGCATCCGTCAAATTGACGGGTAAACGAAAACACGCATTTTCATTAAAAAATCGATTCATTCAAATTAAGTCTGAATTAAACAACACTAGGCTTTACGTTTAAATGAATGATTAATAAGTAAAAAGTCCTTTTTTAAAAATTATCACGGAAATGATTGGAATGCTCGCCTTCTCATCCTCGGAGTCAGAACTAGAAAGAATGCGCATCCTTTTCTTGTTACGACACCTTTTCAAGAAGTTTTCCTCTTCACTGTCCGAAGATCCTTCTATTTCTCCACTTTCGATGCAAACTTTCACTCTCATCTTCGCCTTACACTCTCTGCAACGAAGCAAATATATATGGATTGTTTATGAAATTAGCTAGTCCGTCAATTTGACGGGTTTCGTAGAGATAGGTATACTACATACAGATTTTAATCATTACAAGGCTTAGGAAAAAATAATTGTGTGTACAAATTCTTTGGATGAAATGATTAATTTACGATACAAAAATGGTTAAAATTAATGCTATGGTTTTTTTGGTGTTTCTTTTTGAAGTTTGAATTCCGTCAAATTGACGGGTCCCGTAAACCTATTGTTGACAGGGTGGAGCATCACGCCAAAAGCATACAGTAACGCGCGCGTATTCAACTCTATTGGGATAATTGTCATTTTCTTCCATGGTAAAATAGAAACGTGTTACGTTGATATCCGTGGTCTTACCTGCGTGCAAGCAATATTACGAGTAAAATGTGAAATATTGAATTTTTCTTCAAAGATGATAGATTCGATTCGTTGTGGGCTCGTAGAATATAACGTGCTTTATTTGATTAATAGTTGCAGCATCGTTTTGCACCACACAAGCTTTGCATATGTGTTTTTGTAAGTTTAATGTCCTAGCATTTGTTACTACTGAATATTGTGGTGTTCATTTTAATTTGTTTCAATCGTTCAGGAGTAACGTGAATATTTTTGGATATCATCCCAAAAATTACTTACTTCAGAGGGGTAAAACGCCCTTAAAAGCGGCGTTTTTCGTACTCGTTGTAGTTTTTTAATTTTTATATTCATTCCTTGAATTGCCCGTTAATGAGAACTGTACGTTTCTTCTTGGCAACACGTTAATCAGTTGACATTGTTTTTAATCTCACTTGTTCTTTTTTTACACAACGTTGACGTTATTAAATGGAAATTTTTTAAAATCTACGTAATTCTCAAATAAATAAAAAATTAAAGCTCAAATATATTAATACATTGTGCACGCATAGAAGGTTACTTTACTGCACGTACATCACGATGAATTAATTTCACTGTAAAATAGATAAATCATGTATATAATTCACTTTTTGCTTTGTTATTTTGCTCTCAGGATATTATCTACATAGATGAGAATTGCATGACATTAATTCTCAATAGAAAAACCTGGAAGTTTTTCCGAAGAAAAAGATCTGATACTAAGTAAAGAAGAAAGAATTGAACTATTGATTACGAGGATGATTTAAATACATATTTTGGAAGGCCCATTTTTCCTGAGAATTGTTGAAACAAGTCTAGCGAAAGAAAGGATTTTGTCCCATTATTTAAACTGGACATAGCAGTCTAGTCATTGAATGTGGAGATTATGCAAGTCTTTTGGCAAGGGTCCTACGGCTTAGAAGACTTATGTAGATGTTACAGTGAAACACCGAAATCTGAAGAATGTCGACTTTCACCGGTGAATGTCAACATTCACATAGTCGCTTCGTGTATGTCCGAAATATTTGCTAAATACCCTTATTTCTGACTTACACCGGTAAATGTTGACATTCACCGGTGCGTGATTGTCGACACACACTGGAGAGGGTCCGAATGTACAACAATGTAATGAAGTATTCGATCTTTCACCGACGTATTTGGTATCGGTTAACATTCACCGGTGAAAGTCGACATTCTCCAATTTCGGTCATTCACGGTAACATAGACACAATCGAAAGCGGAATGTAGAATTCTAAAAGGTAGCTTCTACTCGAGCGCAAAATATCAGCCTTGAAACCTGTCGATAACCTACGTCATAAGCATAACGAGCTTCGATTAATTATACCGTATGTTCGACATACAACATTTATCAGATTTGAGAGCAATAACATTTGTCATGCTACATTTAGATATATACGCTCTCTGTATATTAGGCCAGGAAGATTTTCGTACATCCGTATGTTTCGGCGAAGAAATTTAACGAGGTAATGAAGTGCATTTCTCTTCACCTTTCCATAAACGAGATTTTGATCGAGGGCATTGGCCGATTAGGATCCGTAAATTAGGCTAGAGACAAATCGATATATTTAAATCCGCTATTAGAATGTTATAAGCCAAATCGACGTCGAATTGTAGCTTGTCCTTCTACTGTATTTTCAAATCATTCGCATGTCAATATCGTTGCAGGCAACAATACGATGCTGAATGAACGTTGCTTTTTTTCATATCTAGTGGACAAGGCTTTCGAGTTTTGGTTCAACAATGTTGCATGCGTCATGCTTGTTGGACTACGTTGTATTTCCATTTTTCATTGCTAGTACGTTCGTTCAACTATATTGGCGATCAGAAGCGGAACATAGAAATGGTTGTATCTTCGAATAGAACAACATAGTTGTCCCGTGGGTAATTTTAACGAACAGTTGATAATGGTAAGTTTTTCGAACATGTGTCTTGTTCTTGTTGCAGGCAACAAAAACCAGCGTTGAATGAGCGTTGCCTAATTTTCCGTCTTTTGTAGATGTTCGCGTTCGACATGTTGAAGTACAATTTTGTTTAGAATTATTTGTATCCGCGTCGCGTGTTAGTTGCATTTCTGCTCATAAAGATGAGAAAGAACAATATTAACCGTGCAATTCATGAAATATTAAATGCCCTTCCTACTGTATTCCGTAAGAGCGTACCGCAATTATTTCACGTGAAAAATGAACAATGAACTTTAGGGATGAATAAAGACAAATCGGTTATTTAGGATTGTGAAGTCAGAGGCAGGGGAGGCACGTGTTGAATCCCCGACGGGTATTCTGTGGAACAAATGACATTTGCCTAAAAAGTTTAGGGTATGATCAATCTGGTTAATCACGAAATGTATCAGTAGTTCTATCTATGACGGACGATGCAGGGGCCAAGGCAATAATTCGACAATAAACGTGTTATTACAAACATGTGCCGCTAGTACCATACATTTTACACATCCACCGATTGCTACGGCATCGTTAATTCAATGAAAACGTGAAAAGTCTAACCGAATTCCCACCGGAAAATTTCAAACGTCTCTTTTTACGTCTTGACTTCGAGGCATCGATTAAGGGGTTACACCACTTTGACGTACCCAAAAATTACGGTTTTTTCAGGATTTTTTTCTTAAGAATTAAAACGTTTTTATCCAAATTGAAGTACAGTAAGGTATTATACTACTATTAAACAAACAAAAAATGCTTTTTTTGTGTTTTTTTATTTACAAAAATGGCGGCTTCAAAGGCGATTTACCGGAGCGCTGCGAAAATCGATGATCGTGCGGTGGGCACGATAACTCAGTCCAGGTTTAAGTTAGAACAATAAGCGAAAAAGAATTAGTTTCTGTAGCCCAAAAGCTAACGAAATACGTAGCCATTTCGAAAAATATGCATTTTTCACAAAATGGCATCGATTTGAAAGGAAAGATACGTATTTTGCCCTAAATTTCGTTAATTAATGTTGCATAAAAAATGCGAATATCAATACATTGAAAAAACCATACGTATTTCGCTAGATAAACATATCGCGAATAAAATAAAAAAAGAATCAAGAGGATTGTTTGAAAATTGGCGGAGCTAGAGTGCCCACCGATTTTTAAAATGCAGTTTTAAGAAAAACGCGTTTACACCTATACACCTGTCCACCGCACGATCACCGATTTTCGCAGTGAGCGAGTTTAATAGTAATATAATACCTTACTGTACTTTAATTTGGATAAAAACGTTTCAACTCTTAAAAAAAAAAATTCTTGAAAAACCGTAAATTTTGGATGCGTCAAAGTGGTGGAACCCCTTAAGGCAAGGTTGCCTAACTTTGACCATTTACCTAAAAATATGTTTTTCATATTTAAGTCAATTGATTTTCGTTAAATTCATCGTGGAAAGTTGTGTACTCATACTTTTATTTACGAATAAAAAATGCAATTAACGTAACGTGGGATTAAATTAAAAAAATTAAAATTGTGAAAATCATAAGAAACGTAAACGTTGACAAGAGTTCATTTTGGAAACCCGGTCTCCGAAATTGGACCACCATTTTTCCAAAGAACAATTATTGTAAAGGTGGTGTTTCGATTATTTTGAAATATTTACACGTCGATCATGCACCTAAGTATCGTGCCTTCCATTGTCTATTCTTTGCAAATAAGACAATATCAAAGATTGCTGAGCCGGTTATCTCTTACGGGTAACTTTAAGAACATGGATCGTTACATTAGCGAGTTGGAATTTTTTAAAACAAACGTAACTATTTCATTTTTGGAGATTTATAAACACGCGTCAGCGAAACAAAAAAAAAAAGTAATAATACTTTTATTGTCGGCTAGATGGTACCAGACCCCCTCCAGTTATTAGGATGCGGTCCAAATTTTTCAACTTTCCCTTAATAAATGCCATGGTAATATCTTAACGGGGGGCTGCCACTATTACCAATAATTTATTTAAATCTACAAATGAACGTAAAAAAACAGTATAATTTCGTATTTGACAATTTGTTCATGCTCGTTCCTGCATTTAAACAATTCTGAACCTGTTTTTATGAAAATTTTCTTTTTGAAAATTACGCGTAGCGTTAATGAGCAGTAAAGTTCTTCATTCATATCTCGCATAAAGTAAACATAAACTTAATCACAATAGTTAAACATAAGCCCAATTTACATACCTAAAAATGCCCAGTGGGTTGCAAAGGAAGGTAGTTCTACTTAATAGGCGCGCAAATTAAAAGTTGACGATATCAATGGTCTATAATAAATAAAACACTGCCTCACGTACATTAAGGCGCTGCCACGTATTTCGCCATTCGACAATAACCGAGCAAAAATTTGCCGAATGCCAAGCAATGTGGACGGATCACGCGAAGCGAATATTCGGTGTTCGTTCTCTCTCATCTCTTGTTGATAATTCATTTTGAATTATTGATAAATACTTCCCGTGTAGTACTCGGCGATTGGCGAATATTTAGCACTGACCGAATCCCGAATGTGTGGCGCCTCCTTAAGGGGGAACGCCACTGTGACGGCCGGAACAATAACCGATTTTCACGAATTTTTTTGAAAGGTGTAATTAATTATTAAAGGGATGGGGTTGTCGTTACTTTATTAAGTATACATTTAACTTATTTAATATAAATTTTTATTCAAAAATTAAAAAAATTGACAATGATATAGACCTAACTTAACCATAGGGAAACAACTCCCCCTCTGTTGTCCCAGGAGTTTCGTGGTGAAGGGTTATCTGGAAAAAAAATTTTTTTTAAATATCTATACGAATGTAGCTATGGCGCTGCGTAGCCATTATTTTTTTTAATTTTTCGCAAAATGCCGACGGATTGAAATTTGTTTCATTATTTTGGCCTTTTTCTTTGTACTCAAGCAGCTCGGAAAAATAGTAATTATCAAAATTTCAAAAAGCGGCTACGCCGCACCATAGCTACATTCGTATAGATATTTAAAAACATTTTTTTTTTTTTCAGATAACCTTTCACCACGAAACCCCTAGGACAACGGAGGGGGGATTTCTTTTCATATCACCTTAATATGTTGCTATTTTTCGTTTAATCATAGGGTGAAGTACCCTTTAATCCACAGTCTTGCTATGTTAGGTATTTAGTTTAATCAAATGTTATCACATTTAACGCAGTTAATTGACGAGACCCAGTCCCTTTCGGGACATTAGCGAAAAATCTTTATTGAATAACATTTGCGCTCGGGACATTCGGGACAAAGGAGATTGTTTTCTTTCCTCGGCGTTAGAAGCACCTGGATATTTCGGAGACGAGCCGACCTTTGAGCCGATCCTCTGCGTGTGCTCTTTATTTCATTCTTCCGAAGGAGCCCCGACGCAAATGGACGCTGTAGGCGGACTCGAGCGTCAGTCGTGCTCCGACCGCCGCGCCGAACGCACGCGAGCCGAGAGGGATCCGACCGGCGCCCGGGGCTCTTCGTGGAACTCCAGCTCGGGAACGGGGACCGATCGGTCCGCCTGCGTTGGCCCTCTGCCCTAAGAAGCCGTGTAAGTAGGCAGCAAAGGCCGCACTGCTTGGACGGTCCCGTTTCCGTCGCGCTTCCTGGTTCACCTGGTCGTTACTGGTTTTATCGTTTCTACTAAACCGTCGGATCATCAAAGTATCATGTACAAAATTGTGCAGTTGAATATTTCATTGTAAGGTATAATCTAGTTTAAACTAGAAGGGATGGTGTATAAGTGTCTTATATTCGATATATCGATATCATGGGTGCAAAATGGTTTTATTGTTTCTACTAAACCGTCGGATCATCAGAGTATCATATTGAAAATTGTGCAGTCAAATATTTCATTATAAAGTATAATCGATTTTAAATTCGTAGGGGTGGTGGATAAGTGTCTTATATTCGATATATCAATATATCATCGGTGCAAAATGGTTTTATCGTTTCTCCTAAACCGCCAAATCAATAAAGTATCACATAAGAAACGTATAGAACTGTGCAGCCAAATNTCAATTTTAAAAATTTTTGAATAAAAATTTATATTAAACAAGTTAAATGTATACTTAATAAAATAACAACAACCCCATACCTTTAATAATTAATTAAGCCTTTCAACAAAATTCGTGAAAATCGATTTTTTTTCCGGCCGTCACAGTGGCGTTCCCCCTTAAGGTGATACGAAAGCGGCGTTAGAGGTCTCGTTTATGAAACTTTTCACCAAATTGAATGTATCAAATCGTGTCAAACATTACACTGTGAGTATTGAGGTTGTAAGGAAGGTTTTGACGCCCATGAAACTTAAATTTGTTACAAATTTGTTTATAGGTATTTTAAGAATTGTTTATAAAAAATTAAATTTCATGGGTGTCAGGACCTTCCTTATAGCCTCTATATTCACATGTTCAAATTTAAAACGATTCGATTAATTCAGTTCGGAGAAAAGTTTGAAAAATAAGGCTTCTCTGATCTCTCTTTCACATCACCTTACCAGTTTACATAGCCATAAAAATTGCAAACTGATGGAATTTTCCGATCGCTAATGCATTTTAAAATGAAGCTTTACGTTCGGCAATTTGATTGACCAGTTCTTAATACTACACTTTTGGGTATTATTATGTGAGATATATGTGAGGCCGGAAGAAGATTCGTACCTATTAGCGGTGTTAAAACTATCAATTTTTCAAATAGATACGGGAAAAAATGAAACATATTGATATCATTCATCATGTTACATAAAAAAATGTTTGACTTAAGATATGGTAAAAAACCATATTTTGGTGTACATCCTCGTTTATTATGTTTTCAGGCAGACCCATCTTTCCAGAATATTTCGCATTAGTAGAAGGATGATTATGAGTACCTGTTCAGAAATTAGAATTTTCATTAATTGCCAATAGTATTCAATCAATTTAAACAGTTATTTTTTCAAAGTATGAAAAAATAGGCAAAAAATTAATAGATAAATATTTTGAGTAAGTTTGCTTCTACATGGTTGTCGGTGATCATTTCTATAACGACATATTCTATCAACATTGGTGCAAAAAGAAGACCATGCGGAACCAAAACGTTTTGAGATATGACAGCATGAAAAATGTGCATTGTTTGGAAAATGGCTTTAAAGATTCAGAACAGCTTTTTAATGTAAAATGATGATATGCACTTGAAAGTATGGCGAATAACACGTCTAAAGTGTATTTCCGAGTTGTGTTTCATTTTTTCCTCCGTCTGTTAGAAAAATGGGTCTTTTAATAACGTCAATAGGAAGGTATGAGCCTCCATAACGTCGGGAAAGCGACGACGGTAATAGCGACATCTATCGGAGCTCTCGGTACCAATCGAACATTACATAATCTACGCAAGTAGTGGGAACTCATTTAAAACTTTCTGCCTGGCTAAATTGGCCTTGTTTAATTAAATTGCTCACATATCGCGAATGTATGGCAACAATCGAGCATCCGCGGAATTCAACTGCCGTTTTTAGAAAAAGTTCTTTAGAAATATTCTAAATATAATGAAAATTAATAATTATATTCATTCGTTTAAACGTGTAATTATTTTATACCGAAGAAAAACAGTGTTGGAAATTCAATGCCTATACATTTCACTTGTTTTTTTTAAACTGAACAGACCAATGTATGTTGCATTGAATATTGATAACACATTTGCATACAACATGTCGAACGGCAACATCTCAGCTTGTGCCAACTATGCTCAGTTTTTCACTGTTCGTCCTAATGACTAGGTTATGTAAACTTTTAAAAAACATAGCACCGTCGATAGCACTGCCTGTTAAAAACGGAACACAGGTCTGGTTATACTTTCAAGAATTCAGATTTAGTTATAGCTCGCGTAATCTTTGACGTGATGTTCAATGATGTTACACGCTGACAGACTAGCATAGTTCCCGGGTAGCTTTTATGCTAAGTGGTCGTCGCCATTTGTCTTTCGCGCTAACAGAATCTTAGTTGGAAAACGGAATAAGAACGGGTAGCAACGTATAAATCGGGATTAAACTTTTTACAGAAACAGATTTATTTCGCTTTGAATTTCTTCGCATTTATCCGTCTTTATCCGACTTTAAGCCGATGGAAGTTTTCCCTAAGATAAGCAACGGTTTCGACGATGTATGCATGCGTAGTTAGTGACGATACTACCTATATAGAGATTATACAGAGTAGTGATATCGTACCTACGGTAACGCAAAACTGTGACAAAGAGTACAAGATAAGTCGAAGTAGCCGACTTGCTCGACATGTTTTACATGAAATGACGTATTTACGTAGTTTCTACGAATTCCTGTTGCGTTTTCATTCATTTAGAGCTTAACTTTAAAGCTGCCAGTAGAGATCTAGACTCCAGTTTTCTACGACTTGTAGTACTCAGGATAAGATGCGACTTAAAATAAGAGGTGGCAACTATTTGACATTGACAATCTTGAGATTATTTCTGGAAGTTATTGCTACTCATTCTAGGTTTGCAAATGATGACAATTTCGAAAGGCGTACGCAATATACTTACATAAGCACTTTTCGCTCTTGTGAAAAATATCTAATATTACTATTTTACATTTTCTTAACCTCAATTAGGGAATTTCTTACTTACTCTATTAATTATGTTATATTTCTATGTGTTAAATTTCTATATGTTGATTACCTCCCACCGAATTCGATGCTAATGCCATCTAGCGGTGGAAGTCATCGTCCCCACTTTGGTGGTCAATGCCGTTAATATTTTGATACTAAATATCCTTGAAAAGTGAGAAAAGTACGTTCGTATTACCTACTTGAATTAATAAATGAAAAAATAGTTCAGAGTAGTTGCCATCTTTAATTTTAAGGAGTATTTTATACGTATCTGGTAGTATATCACTTCTCTTTTCTTCGAATCTCTTTTTTCGATCATTATCCATAATTCGTTTTGAACAATTCGGTCCGCGCGACTCTAAGGTTACCAGCGACTTTTTATACTTGAGTACGTTTATTTTATCGAGGTTTATAAGGTAGCAGGCCTAGTAATTTTAGAAGCATGAATTTAGGCCTGAAAAAAGGGACGTGACAGCCGTTTTCTTAACACCTTATTTGGCTTTTGAGCTCTTTTGCATACATTTGTTTTCACGCAAGACTTTGTCGGTGTATAATTCTATGTAAAGTATATTTCTTAAGCGAATAATCAAGTTATTCTAAGAAGTCCGATAAAAGTATGTTATGTTAAGCGTATATTAACATCAAGATACTTTACGTTACTTTAATGCAAACACTATAATTTTCGACTGTATTACCAGTCATGCCCTTTTTGTTTTTACTATTTTTTTTATCGTGATTAGTTGACAAATGACAGTCGAAGCTTCGATGTTTGGACATTGAAATACTCAAATGTTATGACTGTATCAGAACTCGTATAATTATTGTAACAATTTTCATTTACAGTATGAGTATATGATTGGATACTTGACTTGCCATTCGTACCAAAGTTCGAGTTTCTAGACTAAAGAGAGCAATTCCCTTGCGAAAATAGTGAGTACAAGGGAGTGATAAAAATACAGCTGTCTGCTCAACAATACTTAGTTTTTAATTGTTTTTTGCTTAAATTAGTTTAAAATTCATATTCATAAAATAATCCCACTTTTATTTCTCTAATTCGATTTTGGTTCTCACCGTATCATAAGATGTTCCTTATTTTGAAGGTGCATAAACAATTTCTCATTTACTTAGTTTATGATTTAATTATTTACGTAATAGGTCTTACGTAATTACATCTGACAATAGGATTGACATTTTTGCATAACTTCGAGTTGGCAAATGAACAGTTTATACAAAGATAAGCCTCTTGATTCGTAATAACACCAAAATTAATGCTGCTGAGGAAAGTGCCTCCATCTGCAGAATCATCTATCTTTAAGAGAGCTTTTAAGAGTGATTGATTTACGGTTTAACATTCTGTAGTGTTAGCATAATATAGTAGGTATGTTGCTTCGGAATAATGGAAGAGTCGGTGTGATCTAATTTTATGTCATAATTCATTTTAATTTGCAGAAAATTAAAACAGTGCATCATATGTTTTTTCGGTTGCAAATCGACATGACTAAATTGATCTAATGTTTTCTTCTTCTTGTAAAAAGCACTTGTCTTTCTGAATTGTTTATAGTGCTCATACGTCACCTTAAACGGGTTATTGCGGAAATGTTATCAGTAATTTAGCAATCCAAATTTCAACAACTATATTTCCTCGATGAAACTAAAATACCTTGTCTCGATAATTACTTTATAAAACAAACTATACGTTTTCTTTAATGTAAGTTGGCAGTTAGAAAGTTGGCTTTTTTATTATTCTACTTTAGTTTATATAATAAAAGTACGATTAAATGTAATTCAGCGTGTACATTATATTATTGCTAATTGAAGTTGCAAACTGCAACTCTTCTACTCGTCATTTAAGCTTTGTTCAAATTCGACTTCAGTCGCAATAAGATTATTAAAATCCGCAAATGGTAGATTTCCTAATTGAATTTCTGTCCTGTACATTGAAGCTGTGCATTTGGGAATTTAATGTGCTTGGTATTACTTTCTCAGGTTCTTTAAATAAATTGCTATTCATTTGGCAATTATTATAATTATAAGTAAAATGTTATATACCGCAGTAATGCAACTGTTCACAAATGTCATTTTTAATAACAGTTTTTAACAGATTACGTTCGGTTCGGTGGAATGAACATTGCAACATAACCGAAAAAAAAAAATCAATTTGAGAATATATAATTTTTTCAAAGGTTTACATTCGATTTAAATATGACAGAGAAATCGAAATTTGCACATGTCAAAAACGAAAATAATAAAATAACATTACTAAGGTGATAAAATTAATAACATAATCTCACACTTCGCAATAACACATTTTATTGAAATGTTAACCTCTTCAATTATGCGGATAAATAGAAAATAATTCTTTCCTCAATGTGACTATATAATCGCAGTTAGAGAATACTTAACCAGAGCAATAAAACCACCGAGATTAGATTACAGTTCGTAAATATCAAGTAGCTTTAACTGTTTTTTTAACGAGAGCGATACTAAGGTATCGGAAATATGCAGTTCTTCAGTAGCAATATAAAAATGGCAATACAACAATTTTGAACTATTGGGTTACTATACATATCAAAACATTTATTGATATTTTGATAACAATCTTAATGTAAATTATTCGATATCGTAATTACGGAGCTGATTTCACTATATCGAAATATTTTGTGCCTCCAATTGTCATTAAATCTAACACAAAAGACAAATTTAGAGATTAACGCAGTCATTTTGACATTTCTAAAAAATTATACACCGTAATCGTATCAGTAATGTGGAAACATTGTTCTAGTAAAGTTAACAAACATGTAAACATTACTTTCATTATTTTAATTATCGTTGATTTTGCTTTATATGCCTTAGAGTGGTTATAATAGGCTTCAATTTTTCATGAAAAATTATCCAGGAGAGGGTAGATTCCATAAATCAAAGAATATTTTTTTAGTTTCAAAAGGACGGCTAAAAAATAAGGAATTTATTTCGTTTAATATGTTTTCTCACTTTTTTTTTAAGGTAATTTGTATCTGATTAACGACCTTTCCGTGGAATGAATTCATAGCAAACTGGATCGCAGAAAATTAACGCAAATTGATTTTATGCTAATGGATATTAATATAAATATATTCATTTTCCTTGCGTTTTCGATTCGACCTATAAAATCTACATTCTAACGATTTTAATAGAAATTTCACGCTCCATTAAAACAGGTACTCTAGCCATGGTTTAATACGGCACCAAAGTAGAAAACATTTATTATACATAGGTCCTACTGTAGTTTTCCCGCAGTAAGCATAAATGCTTTATCGGTACCTAATTTAATTTGCATTACGGAATCCTGAGCTAATGAATGTCAGGATTCAAAAATGTATTAAAACTTCGATATGAATAACTATTTTAACAGTTATTGCGAAGGTTACGATATGCGCCGTTGTGTACATAAACACGTGGAAATGACTTGCTCCATTCCCAAGTGCAAGATTCAATTTTTCAGGAAAATCTTAAATTTCGTCTAATTGTAACAAAAAGATGCGAGACCTAGATTTCAGTAGCGTATACAGATAATTGAAGTCACGACAAAGTCATATAAAAAAGACGATATGCGCCGTTGTGTACATAAACACGTGGGAATGACTTGCTCCATTCCCAAGTGCAAGTTTCAATTTTTCAGGAAAATGTTAAATTTCGTCTAATTGTAACAAAAAGATGCGAGACCTAGATTTCATTAGCGTATACAGTTAATTGAAGTCCCGACAAAGTCATATAAAAAAAGACTATAAAAGTTGCGACTGCCTTCGATTTTGGACTCAGCTTGTATGTGGTTGCGTGTTTCGGTGATTATTGATGACTTATGTATTATTTTTCATCATATCATGGGAGCGAGTGTGTAAGTTTCATGGCGGAGGAGATGAACATATCTGTAAAAATGTTAATGTTAGAAAGCTTTTTCACGTTAAATTTTTTCATTGAATTCCTTACTTGAAAAATGTTGAATGCCTTCAGGAAAAAATATATCTGTGACAAAATGAGGTACAGCATACAAGGCATTTATCGTAGCAGTCGGTACAATCTTTGAGATACATCCTATAAGAATATTCTGCAAGAAAATTTATTAGTGTTTAATAAACATTTAATCGTAGCAGTAAAGACTTCTACATTACACACTTTTGTTTTGAAGTCCTTTTCGAATCTATGGAATGCAGCTCCTCTAAATATTATTTTACAAGGAATTCGACCCAAGCATATAACATTGATTGTTGTTCTTGAAACATGATGTTCAACAAAAAAATCTTAACAGGTATATTTTCGTAGGTATTCATGTTAAGGAATGAAATAGTCTGTCGAATGCTGACAATCTGAATTCAGAAGATAACGAATTTTTTTGTGACCATCTAGCAACGTTTCATTTAATGGACATTTTATTAAATACAGAGTATAAATGAAGCATTTTTTAAATTACTCTTCGAGAAGTTTATTGGTGTCTCCGTAAAATATTGAAAATTAACTGATATTAATAAAAATCGACATTGGCTCGACTAAAACTAACATTTACATTTCTATATACTAAATTATATTATATGATACTATAAAAATAAGAGAGAACATTTATTTGTGCGTTTGAGATAATCGTGAAAACGATGGGTTCGATTTTTATTAAATTTCTACAGATATCTTCCTTATGATAATACGTAGGACATTTCATTGCTCTATCGCCCTAGGAAGCTTAAGGTGAAGTGAAACCCCCTTCAAATCAGTCGATTCGAATATAACACTTTTTTTTAAGGGTATTAGACCAAACTGTCTGAAACTTTGACACATCACTCCTTATCATCTAAGAGTTGTCCTGACACATTCAACGTTTGGATTTTTTTTTTAAATTTTTTAACCCAGCCCAAACCAGAACCAAAATGGCGTCGAGCTCTCATATTTCGATCAATATACAATTATCGAATGCGCTTCTTTCTATCTGTTTGCTGATGCGATTTTATTACTCATATTGTTGAAAGGGGGAAAGCATCTTCGGCTGTTTAAAAAAAAAAGCGTCGATGTACGGCCGCAACAGATAATTCAATAATACTATACTGCCAGGTATTCGTCTATGATTTACATTAGAGGATGGAGTTAATCAAAATGGCTTCTGAAATAAATTACTTATTATTCAATGCCCAAAAAAATGTTGCCGTTTAATGGTGTTAATCTCTATTAATCAGGAAAGATATTATAAATATAAAAAGTTATGACTATACCAAGTGCTTTGACACCTAAATTTAAGATTTTTCAAAAAGTGGAGTTAGTCGATGTGTGCACTGAGCGGCTCATATCACAATCGGTTACTAATTGGTTGCTCTAAGAATGTAAAATGCTTTCCTTCATCACGAGGAATTGTATGCAGATTCATTTGTGCTGCCGAATAGATCGAATTGAAATAAGAGAAAATTGTTAATTATGACAAAAATTAAGAATGAGGAACTCGACTAATTTTCTTATATTACTAGTGCTTATATAATGATAGTTAATGCCCAGTCTTTTTCTTTTTTCAACTAATCGAATTCATTTAAAAACAATGATGACCATGATACGATATGTGTAATAAATGAACATTTTATTACCTCTATAAAATATATTAATTTACTGTATTCCGTGCATAAAGCAGCCGTAATCTATAAAAATATAATAAATGCATTAATATATTTTTGGTGAATATTATAGTATCAAGTTTGTCCGGTATTATGAAATTCGTTTTCGTCCTACTGTGCCAATCTATCCTTCGGCGTGATAATTTCATAAATTTCCCGCGCGAAATTCAAATTCTAATTCCCTGTAATCATTATGCTCTTTTTCAAATTACTTGCTGCTAATGTTAAGGATATCTCAATATGTATTACGAGAATTTTATGTGCAACAATTTTGTCACAGAATATTTTTTCACGTATCGTTTAATATTTTCCTCGGATAAAGAGGAATACGGTGGAAATATTTATGAGATATTTTTTTACGAGTGATTATTTTGGGATAAGGCGAGGAATCTTTGTATCTTGATTGTACATTCCCAAACATCGAAAGAATGTCTTGTTTATGGTGCAGAACTTGAATCTTACGTTACATACACATTTTAGAATTAATAATTAATCCTAATTAAGAGTGCAAGAATGAGGATTTGTTAGACGCTACCAATGGATCTCAGCCTGAGAATAAGGAAATATTAATAATCCGAAGTGCAGGGAGATTGCGAGGAATCATATTTCATATCGATACGACTAAAGTAATAACAGAAGGGCGTAAGGTAATTCTCGTGTTACGTAAAAAGACTGAGCCGATAAATCGACGCCAGATTTAAGTAGCTTCAATCAAAGTTAACGTAACAATGTTGATTTCGTGTCACTATACTACCGGAAAATATACTTTTATTCGTAAGAATCCTAGTAGAACAAAATGCACACACCGAATACAATTTACCCATAATCGCGTAATATAAGTTGTGTCGTCTGTAAAAATTGTGCAGAACTTGTAAGCAACTTATTAAAGAGCATTTGGAAGGGGCCACCTTTTTAGTTCAATCATTAAAGTAATTGAAAGTAATCAAGTATATAGGAACATTAACCCCTGATGTTTTAGTAATATTCTTAAGGACTGTTAGTATTCATTACATGTCATTTCATTACGATTATATGATCTAAAATACATTCACGAGACAAAAACTCCTCTATAAGTGCTTCAGTTTCCGTTAACGAATTGCTTAATTTCCATTTATTTATTAATATTAACCGTTTCAACGTAGATCGTAGAATAATTAACAAGATAAATTGTTCCGGTATAATTACACAGCATGTAAGTAAAATAAGTAAACGTTTTCTTATACGTACGCGCGCATTTGTTCTACTGGGAAGTGTAACCGTAGCCGGCTTCTTTTTGATATGTGCATATGTAATTTAACACTAGATTGCCGGATTTTGGGCATATACCTATTTTGCCTGAAACGAGTCAATTTGACTCAAACATCAAAATGGAGTTTAAAAAAAAAATGAAATTTTATTTTAATGAAATTTTATTCAAAACAATTGTTACATATATATTCTGGAAGCACTCTTAACAGTATAAAGTACAATATTTCTTTTGGAGTAGGAAGTTGGCCCTGAGACGTCTTTGAATTTGGTAATCGGAAACTCTACCAGTATTTTTGCCATCTTTCAATGTTTCCAATAATGTCCCATCAGCAGCCTTTTGTGTTGAAATTTCTTCATTATCGGACCTATCTGCAGGGTCTAATTCACTTTCGGTTTCAAAATCAGGAATATATCGTATTCTTTTTTTGCCAAGAGTTATATAACGATCGCTATCACTAGCCCTTAATTCACTTTCAGATAGAAAACAAGCTCTTCTTTTTCTAGGAGCTGTATGATGACCTTCATCTTTACTGCTCGAAAATTCAATTCTATTAGCTTGATTCTCTATTTCATATAGTTCGGTATCAGATGCATCGGATTCGATATCTGATTGGTTTTCTCTTATTTGGGTCAGTTTTTTTCGCAATTCAAGATCTACATTTTTTGTCATAATAGCAACCCTTATCTAGAACTAAAATATTTATTTACATTTACGTAAATACATCTTATAAATAAATTCTGAAATTACCTTGGTACACAAAAATCGTTAAAAAAATAATTTATGAAATTTATTTTTTTTTGTGTTGCTAAAAATGCATTATTCTCTCCGATGCCATAAATCGAAATGGAAGAACGCAAAGAATGTTTTATCAGAGCTTTCATAAAAGCCTTCAACAAAAAAGACTTGCAACAAATAATTTCACAATATCGAATGTGCAAGTTTGCAATAGATATCTAACTAGTAAATTGACAAGTTTGAACATGAAAACTATCGAATCGGATTGTTTACAACAAATTTCTATGGACAAGAAATAAGTTACATGTGGGTAAAACGACCAACTTTAAAAATATTTAATGAGTCAATTTGACTCACATCCGTCAAAATAATTTCACAATATCGAATGTGCAAATTTGCAATAGATATCTAACTAGTAAATTGACAAGTTTGAACATGAAAACCATCGAATCGAATTATTTACAACAAATTTCTATGGACAAGAGATAAGTTACATGTGGGTAAAACGACCAATTTTAAAAATATTTAATGAGTCAATTTGACTCATATCCGTCAAAATAATTTCACAATATCGCATGTGCAAATTTGCAATAGATATCTAACTACTAAATTGACAAGTTTGAACATGAAAACTATCGGATTGTTTACAACAAATTTCTATGGACAAGAGATAAGTTACATGTGGGTACAACGACCAACTTTAAAAATATTTAATGAGTCAATTTGACTCACATCCGTCAAAATAATTTCACAATATCGAATGTGCAAATTTGCAATAGATATCTAACTAGTAAATTGACAAGTTTGAACATGAAAACCATCGAATCGAATTATTTACAACAAATTTCTATGGACAAGAGATAAGTTACATGTGGGTAAAACGACCAATTTTAAAAATATTTAATGAGTCAATTTGACTCATATCCGTCAAAATAATTTCACAATATCGCATGTGCAAATTTGCAATAGATATCTAACTACTAAATTGACAAGTTTGAACATGAAAACTATCGGATTGTTTACAACAAATTTCTATGGACAAGAGATAAGTTACATGTGGGTACAACGACCAACTTTAAAAATATTTAATGAGTCAATTTGACTNGAACGTTTTTTTTTTCTAAAAAGGGAACTAACATTTTTAAGGGAATAACGTAACCATTTTTTTTGTAAACGAAGTTTAAACTTATTATCTAATACTTTTAACATTTCATAATTTTATTAAAAATTAACATGTTTTAAAAATAAATCATTTAAGTTTTTCCAGATATATGTAGCAATAAAATCGTAAATGAGTCAAATTGACTCGTTCCGGCAATCTAGTGTTAATAAACGCGCGATTGAAAGATTTCACGAGTTTCGTTTCCATATCGTTTATCGTGAAGGCTGAAAAAAAAATGGCGCTTAGTTTCGTAAAGCTCGTTCACGTACATCATTGTAAATTAAACGTACCCTTTGTTGATATCACGTAATGCCTTATTTCTAAGTGGCTTGTGTAAAATGCGACGCGCCGCAGCGATTAATTCTAAGAGAACTTGAGATTTTTCGAAGATTGCAATTTATGGTTACGAAATGAGTACGCAAGTTTCGTTCGGTTGTACGAACACCGACAGGCTGTCTCTTTACGATCCTCGAGAACCTTTCCCGGGATTCCCTAGACCACTCCTTGTCCAGAATCTTCAAACTATTAGCGGAGAATTTTTTCGAAAAATGTGACCAATGTACAACGATGTTACGCCGCGACTATTTTCGAGAGAGAAATTTTCTTACTACGACTATAAACGACAGGGAGGTAGAGGAAATAATTCTACTCGACGTACGTAGATGAGATTAGTACTTTACACACTCTAAGCGCTTGTACACCCCTTTATTTTTATATGCAAAAATCATCGCACACGTTGAACATGTGAGGATTAATTAGAGTAACCGATCGTCGATAGATTCTTCATTTACTGCCTGATATTTGACTAACGACTGATATTAGAAGTGTCATGTCGAAGAAAAGGGTCTATTGTTTATAACAAGGAAGGAAATGTAACCGACACGAAGAGTCGAAAAATCTGCCAAACTTTCGATGTACGTGCAGTAGGCTATTGTCTGACCATATTTCGATATATATTTAAGCGTATTTTCACTTGTATATGGGTATACAAATGAGGGCAGAATGCCACTCGACATTGTCAATTGTTAGTCCATTATTTGGTAGTCGAATGGAAGATCGATATCTAATGTATTACACAAACTAAGATTTAAAGTACGTAACGGCCCTGTAGCATTCTTAAGTTCAATAGTTTCGTTTCGTTTGTAATGTTGATACTGTACGTTGTAATTATGATTAGGCATTAAAATGTACCTCGTATACGTTATAGCGTTATTCTTTCCGTAGTCTCGTCGATATCGTTATATTGTCAAGATGTATTAGTTAATAAAGGAATTTTCATTCAATGATCTGCCTTTTTCTCCGTTTACTTTTTACCTTATTATTATTTATTGTAAAGAATATGTGTCGATTTTCTAAGAAGACCAGGACGGACAATGAACGGTGCATGGTAAGGATGTCAATAGACACGAAGAAACAGGAAATTGAATCGATACTTTCAATTAAAAACACATTAATTACCAATTTTTTTAACCTTTATTACATAACATTTCAAGTAACTTTTTACCTTATTATTATTTATAGTAAAGAATATGTGTCGATTTTCTAAGAAGACCAGGACGGACAATGAACGGTATATGGTAAGGATGTCAATAGACACGAAGAAACAGGAGATTGAATCGATATCTTTCAATTAAAAACAGATTAATTACCAATTTTTTTAACCTTTATTACATAAAATTTCAAGTAACTTTTTACCTTATTGTTATATATATAGTAAAGAATATGTGTCGACTTTCTAAGAAGACCAGGGCGGACAATAAATGTCAAAATAATTTCACAATATCGAATGTGCAAATTTGCAATAGATATCTAACTAGTAAATTGACAAGTTTGAACATGAAAACTATCGGATCGGTTACAACAAATTTCTATGGACAAGAGATAAGTTACATGTGGGTACAACGACCAACTTTAAAAATATTTAATGAGTCAATTTAATATATTAATTTACTGTATTCCGTGCATAAAGCAGCCGTAATCTATAAAAATATAATAAATGCATTAATATATTTTTGGTGAATATTATAGTATNGTAACTTTTTACCTTATTGTTATATATATAGTAAAGAATATGTGTCGACTTTCTAAGAAGACCAGGGCGGACAATAAATGGTGCATGGTAAGGATGTCAATAGACACGAAGAAACAGGAAATTGAATCGATATCTTACAATTAAAAACAGATTAATTACCATTTTTTTTTAACCTTTATTACATAAAATTTCAAGTAACATTTTACTACATTCTCTGACAGCACTTAATTCTTATGGCTAAATGTTTTACAAGTGTGATATAACAATCTACATATTGCATTATTGTTAGAATGGGCAGCATAGGTTTCCGATATCTTCAATATTAATGCATTTGCCACTAGGAAAGCAAACGAATCGACGAAGAATTAAATCGAGCATCCTTTTATCATCGAGATTATATTCATAACGTACAAAGTCGTACAGATTTGTTGAAAATTCAGCGGGAGTCTTGAGATCCTGAAATTTAAGTGAAAGATGAGACAGTCATGATCAAGTCTTCGGAAATAATCGTTTTAGAAACACATTTAAAACAAATTTGTTACGGTAAAATGCTTCTATGTACCACAAATTTGCCATTTATAGGAACGTTTTTTTTTTCTAAAAAGGGAACTAACATTTTTAAGGGAATAACGTAACCATTTTTTTTGTAAACGAAGTTTAAACTTATTATCTAATACTTTTAAATATAAGAAAGGAATTTGAATACAAATTTTTATTTTACTTTAGCGACGATTCAAGGAATATATTCTGGATTAAAAAACGTCAAGGTATGTGAATTTATAAATTATTTATGCACGTTTATTATCTTAGCTGTTCTTGTTATTCTGTTGGTTAAGAAATTGCATAAATAAGTTTCTTAATATATTAAAAGCATATTCTAATTTCTACAGTTGTGTTTTAAAAAACTAAAAATACATTTAATGTTATTCAGGTAATTTTTTGTTAGACAAGAAAGAGTATCATATTGTATAATCTGGTTAAACAAATAATTTTGAGAACGTTGTACAGATACAGTCATTGACTAACTCTAAAGATAGTTATACGTTTTCCAGAGCAACCCGAGATTTAGGAATTTTCCGAACTGCAGGTAACCCTAGTAGCACAGAATGATTTCTAAATATTTATTTATAATATTTGCGAAATATCCCAAGCGACAGATTTTTTAGGATGTCTTGTAAATCTCATTTGAAGATATCAAAAATATTTGTTGAAAATCTCAATGACATATTCAGTTTTAACCATTTATAAACATATAATAGAAATACATTTTTTACTTTACGGTTATATTCGGGCACTTCATTTGGTATAAAAAAAACATGACAAATTTTTGCAATATTTTCGGTCCGCTATTTTATTATGATAGCAAAACACGGGATTATGATTTAATAGTTTTAAAACGTTTATAATGAATTCGGCAATATCGTTTATCGTGAAGGCTGAAAAAAAAATGGCGNGGTTGTAAACAATGAATGTAGGTGGTATTAGGGTATATCCCGACTACCTTTATTGGGTTATATCGTGACCAATTCATCGTACATAAGTCGTGTCAACGTGGTAATTCTTCAAAATGTCATTGATTTTCATAACATGCAATTATTTATAAATAAATTAAAAAATAGTTTCAGAGGCTAAAATTGTTTCGCAACGGATTCGACGTCATGCAGTCATCACCTGTTTCCAACTAGTAATACAATCTCCGTGGTGAAACGATAAAATTGGATTTTCACTGTTTTTATGAAAAAATAGAGGAGGAGGCAGACACTTGGGAATGTTCCCTCGTTAGTGCTACTAGGGTAAGTTTCAAATAAACGTTTCTCTTGTAATAAACGAACAGATGAAGAAAAAGTAGAATGGAAAACAGCTCGTGTTAGAGACGTATCAGGCGGTAGGAGCGTACTTTTCTAGATAAGTCTCTATCCCGGTTTAATCCTAGAACGTCGATAAATCCGCCGTATCCTTCAAATCCATTGTATCATGCAATTCTGTAATTCCGCTATAAATTCCGAATGTCTTGATCAGACTCAGTTTTAAATCCCGATAAGTAGCGGTAAAAAATATCACAAAGGACTAAAAATAGAAAAATTATCCGACCCGCTTGTCCGGGGGCAATCAAGGATTAACCGGATCAATAATAACTTTTACTGCAATTATCTCCCAGATATGGAATTTCAACGCAGAGGTCATTTTTCTTTGATCCGTTTATAGGATTTTACAACGAATTACTTCACAGAAATGAGGAGAAACGAACACGTAAAGAAGTAGAGTTAGAGCAATTTTAATACATTTTCCGAAATTGCAATTACCTCAAATTTGTCGATTAACTTGCCGTCGATATCCAAGTCTTCCGGGAACTTTAGGCCACCGCTGCTTCGAGGTTTTATGAATATTCGTTGCATGTACGCGTGACTAAGTTCGTAAGTCAGGAATGATGATTGTTCTGAAGAAATCCATTAGTAATTAGTTTTACATAATGAAACGCAATTAAGTATTTAAAATAAATTAATATGAAATGCTGTTACGTTTATCTCTATATAGGATATAATCTGCAGATACGTTATATGTCTTTAAACGGATACCGCTAGATTCAGTGATATTTTCTATAACACGTGCATCGAATGTTTGAATTTCGACCCGTGTAGGGCCTACGCAAAATGGCTAATTTCTTAATTTCTTCTAAGCTAACTTTCTTTTAAGAAGTTCCACTGTGCATGTATACTTCGAGCAATGTCTTTCTTGTTTCGGTGCACCTGCGAGCTTCGATCAAAAATTACTTTCCGATGTGATTAACTATGCAAGCGACCCTTGCGTCCAACATTTTATATGAAAAGGATCATAAATGAAAAGGGCTTTTTCTTCGACACTTTGCCCTGGGGTTCCGCGCCTGAATCCCATATACATTCCTTATTTTACATCGTTGATTCTTTGCTTTCAATATTTCTCTTGAATTAAAATATTCATTGCATTTGTTAAAAAAAATGTATTTGGGAGCAAATTAATGTGGATTCCCCCTGTTCGACACATTTCGCTTCTGGCACGTGCCGGAGTCGGATCGACCAAACATTGTAATAGCTCGTGTTGGATCGTTGAAAAACTTAACAATTTATTTTAACGATCTGAGCTTATGTTCGAAGGTGTACAATTGAAGTCCGGTTCTTTAAGTACAATGTGTTCGATAACGCGCGGAAATCTAACTAAGTCCAGTGCAATGTCGCGTGCGAAGCGATTGAAGTTAGTCCGCCGGAGAATGTAGAAGATTCTGACTGTGCCCAGAGGGACTCCTTTTTTAAGCGTTTTCGGATGCTGTCCTCTAGGGCGGAGTTTTTTGCAAAACGTTCGCTGATAGGCATAGTGAAATAAGAGTGGGATTTTTAATCGAAGGCGATTGGTTAATGTGGACTGAGAAAGGGAAAAGTTAATGTTGTTTAAGGAGGCTTAGGTGGGGAATAAAAAAGATGGGCTGTAGGACCATGAGTTCCTAGAAGTAAAAAAATCATGGGCTAAAGGACCGCGGTAGTAGATAAAAGAGCGAAGCGCTAGAGTTTCTGTTTATACAGCAATTTAAGTTATGAGCATAATACGTTACTGAATTAATAGTGCTAGATGACATGGAGAGACACGATGAAAGATAAACAGAATTTGAAATAAGAAAGAAATAGAATACCTAGATCGCTGCAGAGAGTATTCCAATTAAAATTTAGCGTTAGATTATGGATTAGTCCTAACAGTTCCGTATTTGCAGAAATGAAGTCGCGGTCCTAATTGTTGACAAATGATCGCTATGTTTCGGTGATGGTCGAATGATTCAACAGCTCGCGTCCACGTACAAGTAAAACGTGCGAGAGCTGTCTCTCAGAGTTCTTGCCATAGTGTACACGGTTGTGCAAGAGAACTTAAGGGGTTACCCCACTTTGACGCACCCAAAAATTACGGTTTCTTCAAGAATTTTTTTTTAAGAGTTAAAACGTTTTTATCCAAATTAAAGGACAGTAAGGTATTATACTACTATTAAACTCGCTCACTGCGAAAATCGGTGATCGTGCGGTGGGCAGGTGTATAGGTGTAAACGCATTTTTCTTAAACCTGCATTTTAAAAATCGGTGGGCATTCTAGCTCCGCCAATTTTCAATCAATCGTCTTGATTCTTTTTTTATTTTATTCGCGATATGTTTATCTAGCGAAATACGTATGGTTTTTTCAATGTATTGATATTCGCATTTTTTATGCAACATTAATTAACGAAATTTAGGACAAAATACGTATCTTTCCATTCAAATCGATGCCATTTTGTGAAAAATGCATTTTTTTGAAAACGGCTACGTATTTCGCTAGCTTTCGGGCTACAGAACCTAATTCTTTTTCGTTTATTGTTCTAACTTAAACCTGGACTGAGTTATCGTGCCTACCGCACGATCATCGATTTTCGCAGCGCTCCGGTAAATCGCCTTTCAAGCCGCCATTTTTGTAAATAAAAAAAATACAAAAAAATATTTTATTGTTTAATAGTAGTATAATACTTTACTGTACTTCAATTTGGATAAAAACGTTTTAATTCTTAAGAAAAAAAATTTGAAAAATCGTAATTTTTGGGTGGGTCAAAGTGGTGTAACCCCTTAAGCAAGAATTTGCCCGCTCCCGCAATCTGGTGTACACGCCTGCTCGCAGAAGTTGAAGTTGCACAAGTCAATTTTGAATTGGTCCCGAAATTCTTGCCGCAAGTTGCGAGCCGATTTGTACGTGTTTTGGATGTTTCGTTGTATGTATGCTTTCGATTCCGAATACCTCACTTTCAAGCAAAATTGCAGCATTTCCTATGTGCAATTACGTTTTGAAACAGAGAACTCAATTTTTCTTTTTTTTTATCACTTATACCTTTGTTATTTATGTAATTTTCAATGAATATAGAAAAATTAGCGTCACCGTTTTATTCTCTATTTTGTCCTTAATACCCTGCTTTTTGAATTATGTAAATATTGCTTTTCGTTTGGTTTTTATGAGCCTTTTTCTAAATCCTAGTAAAATCGTAAAATTCGGCCGGTTATCTACGCATAAGCACCTCTTCTTCGCCCGGCACTAAAAGGGTTAATTGGAATTTCCGAAATCCAACTATGGATTCTGACTTAGCACCCTCGGAAGTTCCTGCAAAAAAATTAGTCCCTAGGTTCACTCCCAACTTCCCGATTCGGCTCCAGGCAAATAACGCACGAGAAATTCCCGATTTTCAGGATGATTATACTTCAGTGGGGTCGGGTGGTCCGAATCGACTTTTATTTTTATTTCGCAATTCTTTCTTCAAATAGCGGAGGTTTTATATGCATTTTTGTAAATAAGATGAATCGATTGTAAATATAGTCTATTAAGAAGTTAAGAACGTCATTTAATAAATTTGTAATTAAATAAATAAATCACAAGCAAAGTTCACTACATCTTGCGGAAAAACACCTGTTCAAATTTGCAGAATTATGAATAATGTATCAAAAGGAAGAGTTCATAAAGGTATGTTGACATCTTATATTAGTGCTAACATCCATTTTATATTATTTCACATAATACTAACCGTTGCGTTAAATGGTTCATTCTTTGGTTATTAATATTTGCTCTAAAAGTAATTTTATTGTTAAGCAGCCGAAATATTCAGAATATATTTTCGAAGGGGTTCGTAGAGTCGCCGAGTCCTAAATATGATATTAATTTTGAAACTTCATTAACAAACACGTAGAAGTAAAAAATGAAATTCTGCCACATGTTCACCCACATCCCACTGAACACCAAACCTAACAGTTACGTAACTTAAAACTAACAAATAACATAACGTTTGATACAATGTAGTAACCTAACAGTTACGTATCATACAGCTAACTAGTTACATGGCATTTGTTACAATGCAGTAACTTAACAGTTATGTAACATGGAGCTAACAGATTTCATAACATTTCTTATTATCATATCTATATAAATGTAGCATAACTTTGTTACTCTCATCTTACATTATGTTACTGTCCTGATATTACTGTGTATATGCAGCACATACTTATAACAAAACGGAACTACATTGGTGCAGTCATTTATTTTATTACATCATCGTCGTCGTCATTGTCATAATTTATCGTCATACGTCATAAAATTAATATATGTCATATTTTATTTACTATTCGTATGAAAAAATGTGACTTTAATTCATACGCGCATATATATTATCCAAAAAGTCATTGTTTGCTAGTCGAATGAAATCCTAATTGTCTTTAAGAGTAAATCAGATAGTTAATTCATTACATAGTTTCATTGAAAGTCTGATTTTTCATTTAATATCTAACTATTGTAAGTACCAAAAAATAATTAAAAATAAAAAATTATATAATTTTGGATAAAATTGCGTCATCTTTTTTATTAAATGTATGAAAAATTAATATTATTTTAAGGTAACTGAAATTCTAACATTAATATAACATTAATATAACGTGTTACATAACATGTTACCTTACCGAGTGGGAAATAATAACTAACATCTAACTTCCATGTTACTTTTATGCTACATAACATGTTAGTTTCAAAAATGTAACATTTACCCAACAGTTATATAACAGTGTTCACTGGATATACGTATTCATAAGACATTATTTTACAGTTCATCGCGTATATTAACCCCTTCGACATTTACGTACACTATTGTATTCAGTTTAATAGTTGTTCGACGTAGCTTGTGGGATTATTTGACATTCTTAGAGAATTTAATATCACAATATGTACCATGTTTCGGTAATGATTCCACGAGTTTTCGACCAGGAGTTAAAGCATCTTTCATGACACGTTGATAAGTCATTGAAATCCATGAAGCCAACATCAATGCTATTGTAAGACATCTTATGCCTTTCATTCTAAATTGATAACTGGAAGAAAGAAATAGACTTGACAGTTACTAATAATATAATTTTATCGTAATAATTATAAATATCGCGTTTTAGTAATATTATGCGATTTATAAGAAATGAACGAGAGATATCTAATTCTAGGAGATGGAATACTATTAGGTTGAGGAATAAATTCCCGCCGTTTTTAACGTAACGTAACATAATTAAAACGGCGGGAATTTATTCCTTAACCTAATATAATTTTGCAAGATCGAAAAAGTACAATGGTTGCAAGTCTGAAAGGAACGCGAGTAAGCAAGATAATTGAAACATAAACTGTATTTGTTGTTAGCGATTTACCGAATTTTTTAAACGTTCATTTACTAATCTAGTTATTATTATAATTTTCATGTTGCTTCCTTTTAGGTTAATTTCTTTGAAATGCAAAGCATGCGAAAACGTTTCATCAGTTAAGGGGCTACATACACCTAGAAGTAGGAAAAAAAAGTGAAATTTGGGATTTTTTTCTCATAGAAAAGTTTGTTTCATCTCAAAATTAATAAATCCCTCTTAAAGTTCATACTTTTATGTGTGTCCAGTTAAATGTTCCGAAATAAATATCATAAAAGAAAACGTGTACATGTGATCCCGTAGGATCTAGGTTTGGTGATAAGGGCTTCTGCGATTCCCATCATAATTCTGACAGTTCTTATGTTGAATAAAAACTGAAAATATCGTCTTAAAGTACATAAGAAAGAGAACTTGTCATAATCGATTTTTTTAAATTTAATTTTTCCGAGAATTGCGGCCATTTGAAGATGTAGGTATGATTTTCAAATAAAAATCGATGTGTTTTTATCAATAACAAATAATTACTGTTTAAAAAACCCTATGCCAGTAAGTGGATAATTGTATAAAGAAAATTTATGAAAAATTTCAATTGAATCGGTCCATTAGTTCTCGAGATTTATTGGACACTGTTTTAAAAAATGTAGTTCTGAGAAAAACGCGTTTAAAGTTTCCGACTTAGGTATTACCAATGTCATTTTTTCGTTTCAGACATTCAATTGTCAATTACTTAAGTACATACGTAACTACCTTGCGGATATATTGGCTTTCAATTTATCAAGTTTCACCTTTTTTGCCCCGGCCTGTTTGGAAGAATTTGCAGATCAATGTATACTTGATTACACTTAGCTCGCGCGCTATGTCTACGTGCATACCTGCCTGTCATAATCTTTAACACTAGGTTTACGGGACCCATCAATTTGACGGAATTCAAACTTCAAAAAGAAATACCGGAAAAACCATAGCATTAATTTTAACCATTTTTGTGTCGTAAATTAAACATTTCATCCAAAGAATTTGTACACGCAATTATTTTTTCCTAAGCCTTCTAATTATTAAAATCTGTATGTAGTATACCTATCTCTACGAAACCCGTCAAATTGACGGATTAGCTAATTTCATGAGCAATCCATATATATTTGCTTCGTTGCAGAGAGTGTAAGGCGAAGATGAGAGTGAAAGTTTGCATTGAAAGTGGAGAGATAGAAGGATCTTCGGATAGTGAAGAGGAAAACTTCTTGAAAGGGTGTCGTAGCAAGAAAAGGATGCGCATTCTTTCTAGTTCTGACTCCAAGGATGAGAGGACGAGCATTCCAATCATTTCCGTGATAATTTTTAAAAAAGGACTTTTTACTTATTAATCATTCATTTAAACGTAGCCTAGTGTTGTTTAATTCAGACTTAATTTGAATAAATCGATTTTTTAAAGAAAATGCGTGTTTTCGTTTACCCGTCAATTTGACGGGTGCTCGTAGAAACAGGTATATAAAAAACGCCCGTAAACCTAGTGTTAACTTCGTTAATTTTACGAATTTCGGAATAAAATTTTCAGGGAATATAGCTAAAAGGTATAACCTACAAAAAAAAACTTAAAAAATCGTCCTTTTCACCGCACCAAAGTGTATGTAGCCCCTTAAATATATTAAAATTAGTCTACAGAATAAAATGCTCGGTCGTACGTATTAAACGCTTTTCTATAACTCTATTATACAATTCTTTTGCAACATATTTAAAATACTTCATGATAGCGTAAGTTAACCTTTAGTAACCTAAAAGTGTGCATTACGGGCAATGTTCAATTAAACGAAGAGAGCGTAATGTGTTTCTAATGTTTAATTTGATAATAGGTCAGGTGACTTGGTAATGACTATTGTTTATTGTCATCCTACCTGCGGAGAAAACGTTATCTGGTCACCTGCACGGAGGCACTGCAAGGAGTAATGGTACCCGATGTCTCCACGTCGCCTTCCTATCAGATTCAAATTGATTCACCCTGATTGTGCTGCTCGGATCTTAATCCGTTTCGATTGGTGATATCGTGGATACTGTTCGCCGTAAAACGAATATTTCTCTGTAATAACGTTTGTTAAATACGAGTTATAAACGAAAAATTAACAATCTTTCACTATAACATATCCCCATATGTTTCAGTTATTTTTATCGAATCGGAACGTCTACTCTCCTGAATTATTTTCAGAACACCTAACTTTCCATTACATTACATTTCCTTATTCAGTTACCGATTCAAAGTAATTATTGGAGTCAACGATATTACTAACTGAAGGTGTGAACTCTCGAGGTCACTTACAAGGAAACATTCCCAAGTGTCCGCCCCCGATCTTATTGATTTTCATACATGTTGAACAACACAAAAATCTAAGAGATACGTGTTTTTTTATATCAGCAATGGTCCGCATTTAAGGGGTGAAACAACCCCCCAAAGTTTGGCAAAAATTCAATTTGTATAATAATTTTCATAGATGCAATGGGGGGATTTCGACGAAACTTGGTATAAACGTATTCTGTATAAGGACGGTGAAAACACAATATTATCCAGCAAATATCAATGTGATTTACGTGTATAAACCTAAAAGGCTTATCACCCTTGGGAACTATTTGTACCTTGCCGTCAATCTTATGAAATCGGCATAAACGCGACATATTTTTAACAATTTTTCATGTGCTCGGCAATCCTATTCTTTATATCCGGAAACCAATAGCTTTTACGCACCGTTTCATACGCCTTTACAAGTTTTAGGTGTTCTAATTCATATTAAAATCAAATATTTTTTTTCCCTTAAATTTGGAACAAAGAATAAAAGTGTATCACCCTTACCCGCTCTGCGATAAATTACACCATATTTTAATCCATGCAGCTTGTCCTGCACTATTTCGATACGTTTCCTGGTGTCGACAATCCGGTTATCTTTATTTTACGCCACAATTAAGTTTATTTACAATACCTATCTATTTACTGCCGCTAAGCCCATCTACGTGAGTTATTCTTCCACCCTCACGGCGTTCGGTTGCATAATCAGTGTGTCAGAGTTCTGGAGCTCCATGATCCACCTTGATATTCAGACATGAATGTCTTTCCGTTTTAAGGCAAGCGTCAGCGAACTGCAATTTGTTACAGTCTTAAGAAGGGCGGCACTATATCATCGAGGCAACGAATACCTGCAGTTTCGGATTCCCGACCTAAATAATGCTAGTTATTATATGCCGTGGGGTTACATCCTCGTTGCTACCGGTTTCCAAAACAATGGCGAGGCCCCATTAATTGGGGACTGTCCGCCTTCTAAAAGATCCCTAACAATTCTAACAACATGATCGTATATTCGGCCAATAAAAATTTGTTCTCGGACTCCTTTATTTGTTACAATTTGTTTAGCTTAATCAACGGTGTGCCGCGTTACATCATGTTTCGGACATGTTATACCTAGCGAATGGGTTAGGTACTACTCAGTAGGGGGAGACATACCACTTCTTCTGCCCAGCCTATCTCTGTTCGTTCCGGTGCATAGGGTCTTGTGACGGTGGTGGTGTTGAAGAACACCTTCAAGGCAGTGTACGTCCCTACGAGCACCCTGGTGTGGGTAACCGCCAAATTTCTGATGCTAACGATTCCCAGCCGGTGCAGATATTGGGCCGGCTTCTAACTCTAAATCCTCCGCCAATTCAGGGTGGTCTATCGCGGCGGTTCCAGTGAGGTGGTGAACTTCGCCATTGAAGCTCGGGGTATCAGCGTAGTACCGTCCCTTGGTCCTGTTGGCAGCATCAAAGGGGCCTGGTCACTGAGCACCTGCACGTCGACGACTACCGCCTGCCACCCCTGGACCACCACGAGATCCGGCTTTCTGGAGCCAGAGGGGGTCCAGAAATGAAGTTTCTCTTGGACGGTATACTTCTGGCAGCGGAGGTTCCTGGAGATATATCCCACCTTGGTATTGTCTCTTCATTCTGGCAGCGTGTGTCTGGTAACAATGTTGAATAACGTGGTTGAGGGTCTCCGGGTGGAGACAGCCGCCGCGACACATCTGTTCCTGTCTCTTTCCTCTCGTTGCCCGGAGAGGGTGGGAAGGGCTGCGATCCTTGTCTTGATGACATTGATGTAATCCTTCCCAGAGAGGAGGCGCGTATCGTCTGTGACCCACTGGTGTCGTTGGTGCACCAGACTCGAGTCTTTCAGCGAAGCTCCGTCGACCGATGATGTGAAGTCTTACCGCCCACATTGTGTTCAAATCGGTTTTGGTGATCCGGAGCTATCTCTGATCGGTGACTCTTGTGCGTCTCCAGACCTTCGCTGTCAGGTAGTTGTCTAGAGCAATCCCAGACCTTCGCTGTCAGGTAGTTGTCTAGAGCAATCCCAGACCTTCGCTGTCAGGTAGTTGTTGTCTAGAGCAATCCCAGACCTTCGTTGAGGGAGGTATCCTTGGAGCTGTGATAGACCCATGGCGGAAGTAGTCTACCTGAGGGAGGAGATGCCCAGTCCTCTATCCTTCGTAACGGCGTAGAAGTATCGCACCAGGGTGTCATTTGGCAGGGCCAATCATCTCCGGGTCGCCGCTCGAATGATTCAATCCGCCTTGCGTAGGTTCCCCACGGTGGCTCCCCTAAGGGCCAGATTGTAGTAGGTCCTGGGAAGGTAGAGTACTTGAAGCCTGTAGATGTCCTGTTGGGGCGTCAGGGGGGTCTTGAAGACTTTCTCCATGATTGGTCCATGATTTTTGAGAAGCTATCCTTGTGAGTTATTCTACAAAACGACAACGAACAAGGATGCACCATTCAAAACATTGGATTTATCATCGCAACGGGGAAGACCGAGCTACTTTAATAATATCAAGTTGACACCACTATACAAAAAACCGAGACCACTTACAAACCTAAAATACAAGGACTTAATGGATTTATTACATTTTATACCACCTGTACACAATAGTTATTTTAAATCCAACTGGAGAAGACTGAATAATAATTTATAAAACAATGTCTGGTAAATATTTACAAAATGTATGATATTCGTTTAATGTATAAAAAATATAAGAGAAATACTTTGTGCTACTAGGGGTCTTGCGGATCCNATGTTACATAACATGTTACCTTACCGAGTGGGAAATAATAACTAACGTCTAACTTCCATCTTACTTTTATGCTACATAACATGTTAGTTTCGAAAACGTAATTTTAAATCCAACTGGAGAAGACTGAATAATGATTAATAAAACAATATTAATTTAAATGTAAAAGTTATTTAACAAAGAATCAAAGTTGAATATTTTTTTGATTTTATAACATAACAGTGTATACATTTATTTTAATTTCAAGGAAAATTTACTTTTCCTATGGACTTGTGCTTTCTTAAGAATTGAAAACGTCATTTCATTGATTTTGAAAGTGGCGTAAGTCCATTTATACCCATCAAAAACATATCATTTCTTAAATAATGTTAATTATGCTAATTGGGATGATAAATTTGACACCCTCAGAAACTCAAAAACATTATTCTATTATGTTATCTGTTACCCATATTTTTATATTTAATCCAACGCAAACCCTTCAATATCTTGATTCGAACATAAATGGACTTACGCCACTTTCAAAATAAACTGCTCAAATAACGTCACAGCGTCATCTTACAAATTTAACGATTTGTTAGTAATAAGCCTTGTAAATAAACGAGGAGGTATCAACAATTGAAAGATCAAACAAATCGATCATTATTGCACAAGCAGGAGGTATTTTTGCTACAGTTCATTAACTATTAATGTGTGTGCATGAACAATTTAGCGGAAAAATACTTCACAAGTGTTTATTAAATATTTACTAATAAACTGTTAAATCAGGCATAATATTTTAATTGTAGAAGGAACGAGCTCCTAATTAAGGCTCGTGTACCCTTTATGAACGGCGCTCGATAAAATTCTTGAACAGAATTTAAACGGATTGATACGGAAGCATCCACCGTGAGGAAATACGGTAGGCGAGCCGTGAAATAGTGATATTTGGTGAATGATTAAAAGGATAACTGGATCAAGCGAGGGTAGACTTGAGGCAGGCCACAATGTCCAGTTTCCTCTCCGCTGGTAATTCGGGTGAATTCATTAATAGATAAGGGAAGGCCGGTATGAGATATCGTGGACACATCCCGCGTACCGCCGGGCGAATCTCGTTTCCATTAGGTGGTGTCTGACCAGCGGCAAGTAACGGCTGGATGTGCTCGTAATTCCCAAGCCGGATGCCACTCCATAAGTCATGGCTCGAGGCTGAATCTTTAACTCGCACCTTGTAACTGGCTAAACTCTTAGGCAGAATTTCTCTTCTCCCCGGACGCTCAAAAATATCTCGATTCTCGATTCGTCATCTAGAACCATTCAAATGGGATCATTATTTCCGGGTTTTGAAAGAATGTTGAAGTGAAACACCCTTCAAATCAGTCGATTCGAATACAACACTTTTTTTTAAGGGTATTAGACCAAACTGTTCGAAACTTTGACTCATCACTCCTGATCATCTAAGAATTGTCCTGACACATTCAAAATTTTGATTTTTGTAAAAAATGTTTTAACTCAGCCCAGACCAGAATCAAAATGGCATCGAGCTCTCATATTTCGATCAATATACAATTATCGAAGGCTCTGATATGAGAATCGAAAGGGTCAAGAGAATTTTACGACAATTTAGAACACTCTAGTAATCGATAAACTCGCATTTGAACACGATAGGGGCAAAAAAAGTGTTGTATGCGCTTCTATGCTAAAACGATGGGAATACGGGGTCTCGGAGTGACAATTTAATTGACCTGGAAATCACAGATGGCGCAGGGTGTCCCGCTGCAGTCAATTAGGGCCCCAGAAAGCTTGAATCCAAAGGATTTCTGGAGTTTTACTTCGATTTCTTGATATTTATTATACGAAAACGACAGGTGTAGTATGCCATTTGGTACAATATTCAATGTAATTCGACAGAGCTGTCAATATAAAAACCAACGTCGGCAACGTAGGCATTTAGACAAATTTTCTTTATCGACATTAATCAAGTTCCTCGACGTGTTTCACTTCACCTTAAGAAGTAACTGGTTAAACTCTTAGGCAGAATTTCTCTTCTCTCCGGACGCTCAAAAATACCTCGATTCTCGATTCGTCATCTAGAACCATTCAAGTGGGATCATTATTTCCGGGTTTTGAAAGAACGCTGGAGAAATTAAGAAGATGAGGTAGATATATTGGGTTGTTCGGAAAGTAATTTCGTTGTTTCCCAACAGAGGACTTAATTTTTTTTTTCACGACCAACTTCACACTTAAGCCGCATAATCATTATNCTGTCAATATAAAAACGAACGTCGGCAACGTAGGCATTTAGAAAAATCTTCTTTATCGACGTCGATCAAGTTCCTCGGCGTGTTTCACTTCACCTTAATTAGCAGGCCAATAAGAGAAGCATCGGAACGTCTCCCCAAGATTGGCAGATTTGACAAGAATTTCCGTTTTGAGATCACTGGTTCGACATAGTCGACGGCTTAGATAATAAAATCAACGATACCACTGACATGGTATCAGCACCCAAATGAACCTCATATTGGATCACTGCTGGCATTCACAACACGATTATCCGAACGGGAAAGTGCCGTGCCGATATTTACCCAATGTCGATCAAATGAACTACTGACAGTAAAAGTCATTACTTGGTTGAAATGATCGATTCGTCCCAAGCGCGTTTGTAATATCGCGCAAATATCGGCGACTACTACATCAGACATTCAATGCCGAACGAAGGAGGTTGTTTCATAGTTCAAATGAAACACCAAATGTCGCTAATATCTTTGTAACACTGTATAGAATGGTCTGTTTTTTAAATTATGTATTGAACTATGGATACATTAAATAGGATTTGAATATTTTATTATATTTATGTAAATTTCATTGTGATGCATGTAAGAGCCCTATAGAAGTACCGTTCGGTTAAGGTGAAGTGAAATCCCCTTCAAATCAGTCGATTCGAATACAACACTTTTTTTTAAGGGTATTAGACCAAACTGTCCGAAACTTTGACACNCTAACGTCTAACTTCCATCTTACTTTTATGCTACATAACATGTTAGTTTCGAAAACGTAACATTTACCCAACAGTTATATAACAGTGTTCACTGGGAATCTCCATTTTTTCACCATAATATCGCAGGGTCGCGTACGGGCATTCAAAGGGGAACTTCTGATTTGCAGGGAAGATGAAAAATAGTTTACGTATCTCGGAAGTTTACCAGGTAGAGCGATTCATGTGTTGCCCTTGCTTCGCTCGTACAACAAACTCACCCTTGTACGCAATCGCCTATTTCCCTTCCTCGTTACGTGACATACTATTCTGCATAAAGATTTCTTTGATTGGATCTTTCGTGGCACATTCTACCTCTAATTTCTGTGGCTCTATAATATATTCAAAATTCAAATTTCTAATAAAAAATCAATACCATCAGTGATAATTTGTTTCCCTGTTGCATTACAAAAATAATACATATCTAATATTCTTCGTAATAATGCCTTATATGAAGCATCTTTTGTTTTCTTCGCTCTACTCTAAGAACACGATTGCACAAAGACAATTCTCTCGTGATGTCTTAGAACTTCTCTTTTGGCATCTTTTACATAACCATATATTATACTAGGTGATGAGAGTTACCGGTCTCGCTTAACTTCAGATTTATAGCTGTTAGCATTTTACCCGCGCGGAATAGCGTAGCTGGCGCCATCCGCCGTATAAATAAAATACCACCAAAAGTTTTCTATACCGACACAAAATCAATATTTCAACCCCAAGTTCAATATGTCTGCGCTAGATGGCGACACACATTCGTAATGGGCATACACCTATAAAATGGAACTCCAGTAATGTACAAAGCTTCAACCAGCCGTTCATCTGTTTGAAGTAGTTTTACTCAAATTTTACCTCAAAACAATATTTACAATTTCTTTCCATTCGTTGAATACCACCTATTTGCGTTTTATCGGTACCACAATGAGTAATTACTTGAAAACTGTCATTAAATACATTTGAGAACAAAAGCATTTGAAATAACTATTTCCAAACAAATTCGATTCAATTTATTGAACCATTGAATTAACTGTTTACATAATTGCCAATTTTAACACCTTCATTAGTTCCTTACCGTTAACTTGTTAACTCCATACATTTAATTTATTGAATGGAAAAATATGTAAATCATTAATCGAAAAAAATACCCATCACGTTGTCAGTGAAAATATTACGGGCAATTATGTATTTTACATTGAAAGGTAGATCTATTTATGAGTACGTACATCTAAGTGACCTCCAGGATTAATCGAAAAAGCAGATGGAAGAAATCTCGAAATATTTAAGAAAACAATATCACTTTCAATTTAACTTCAGATGTACAAGGTCTATTCGCTGAATTGTTCATATCAATTTATATATTTTTATTTCAAAAGCGAATGATTATAAATGAAGTAGTGGACATAAAAAACTATACGGGTAAGAGAAAACGAGGAACGAAAGAGGAACGCGTTTTCTTTCCGCAGATTCTAGGTAGGTATTCATGATATGAATGAGTTCCTACTCATAAAGAAGTTCCCAGGCTTTCACGAATAATCCCAACGGTCCGCCTAAGGGCTTGACCATTATTAATTCTTGCGTACACCATATTTTATGAGATTTCAAAAGATTTCATGGTTGGGTAGACATAAAGAGACTGGTTCTCGCAATAAAGTTGCCGTGCAAGAAATCCAAGTTGGTGCCACTGTTGGCCACTCCGAATTGGCCAATCAACTTTGTGCAGCTTATATCATGCGACCGCACAATGCTAATTGGTCTGGTCGGAATAATTGAAACAACGTTTCAGTGTTTTCCTACATTAGATTTCAACGGTTAACTATCCGGGTCCAGAAGTTGCAACTAACGGTTATTTTTCATAAGTGGTTCAATATCGCGTAACAAATTATTTTATTAGCGTGAATGAAGCATGAATTCAGAGGATGTCTGGAGTTTTATTTCGATTTCTTTATAATTATTGTACGAAAACGATAGGTGGAGTATGCTATTTAGTGCAATACCCAATATAATTCGACACAGCTGTCAATATAAAAACCAACGTCGGCAACGTAGGCATTTAGAAAAATCTTCTTTATCGACGTCGATCAAGTTCCTCGACGTGTTTCACTTCACCTTAAGACACTTTTATTTCGCTTCTATGTTGACAGTAAAGTCTGTAAAATGATCTGGCCGATGAATTTTTCCAGTTCTCAGATTTGGAAACATTTTTGTTCGGGTAACGTTGGAGTGTGCAGTTTGCGGATATAGAAGATTTAAAAGCCGAATTCGTAAACGGGCCGAGCAGCGGGACGTGTGTAGGTCTTTCGGTGTTACGACTATCCGGTGTAGAAAAATGAGCGCAGTTCCAGCGAAGCCGGACTGATTTCCCCATGGGTCACTTGACATGGTGCTATTGCATTCTGGCCTCCGATGCGATGTCTCTTATTCCTAGGGAACATTACGAACCACTCGGACATTCGCTAGTAGATTAGAAAGGGCACTGGACACTACGAATCCCAGTCGTCCGTAATGATGCTTTCTCATGAAAACATTCACCCAAGGAGATCTTGTTCTAAGGATCGACCAAATTTTCACATTTTGTCCCACAGAAGAAAAACAATGCTTACAAGAAATACCTCTGATTACAAAAATTATTTCATTATTATAAATAAATTATACCTCAAACATAGATGAAACATTTTTACAAATTAATCATTCGTTTTTGGAATGGAGTAACATTACAGGAGTAATGAAGAAATATTTATTTTTTGCAAGCAATCTTTGTTAACAAACACGGTTATGTTTTAATATATCTGATTATGACAGTCTAATTCAATTACATTTGAATAATGTCAGTCAAATCTTTTCGAAGGAATTAAATTATTTTATGTCGGAAGTTTGATAAATTCCATTATTACTTAATTTGTAATGTTAGTCGAATTTTATTTTAAACTTTGTCTTTTTAAAATTTTATCTTTCTTATTCTATTATAATTTTTGAATGTATGAGAGCAATGGAATCATGACGTAATTTTAATGTAAATAAATACATAATAAACAAGTGGCATATTAATATTGTTATTATACTACAATAATTGATTGTTGCGAACACGAGTACAAAATTAGAACTAGCCGAATAAAATAAGTAAGTAATATACATTTATTTATTAATGTAATTTCAATATTTGCATCATTTGATTGGAACCGTAATCGAGTGATCGACAATAAGTGGTTAATTCCGTTAATTCATATTTTCCCAAAAAATTCATATCTATATTAAGTCTATATTAATATTTCATATTTCGCTTCGCATCGGAAGCATAATTCCCGATTTAAAAGATGAGCGTCACCTCGTATTATTTAATATCTCATATTATTCAAATTCTCATAGTATGTGTATGTACGCAAGTACGTAAATGGAAATCAAGGATCAATTCCCATTACAAGATGCGCATCTACTTATGAAACATCATTTAGCTTGTAACATACGAAATGTCCAATTTTATTGTATTAAGGTGAAGTGAAACACGTCGACGAACTTGATCGACGTCGATAAAGAAGAGTTTTCTAAATACCTACGTTGCTGACGTTCGTTTTTATATTGACAGCCGTGTCGAATTATATTGGGTATTGTACCAAATGGCATACTCCACCTGTCATTTTCGTACAATAATTATAAAGAAATTGAAGTCAAACTTCAGAAATCCTCTGGATTCATGTTTTCTGGGGCCCTAATTGACTGCAGAGGGACACCCTGCGCCATCTATGATTTCGAAGTCAATTCAATTTTCACTCCGAGACCTCGTATTCCCATCGTTTTAGCATACAAGTGCATAAGATACTTTATTTGCCTTCATCCCGTTCAAATGCGAGTTTATCGATTATCAGAGTGTTCTAAATTGTCGAAAAATTGTCCTAACACTTTCGTTTCTCGTACAGAGCCTTCAATAATTGTAAATTAATCGAAATATGAGTCATGAGTAACATGATCACGAGTCATGTGTCAAAGTTTCGGACAGATTGGTCCAATACCCTTAAAAAAAGTGTTGTATTCGAATGGACTGATTTGAGGGGGGTTTCACTTCACCTTAATTTCCTAAACACTGTTTTTCCAATGAAGATATTATCCTTACATGTGCTCTATTACTATATACTATTTTAAACACGAGAATTTCTTTCTCATACCTATTAATAATTTTTTCAATTTCTTACCTTATCGTTCTTATACTTTTCCGTTGAAATGAAAATTATTCCTCTTACGTTAAAACACGCTGTCTCGTCCTCTGTAGAACAAAGTAATCGATTAATCATCGACTTAATTGCAACGAAAGCGAAAATGGTAAGATAACGTCCCAGTGAACACTGTTGTACAACTGTTGGGTTAATGTTACGTTTTCGAAACTAACACGTTATGTAGCATAAAAGTAACATGGAAGTTAGATGTTAGTTATTATTTCCCACTCGGTAAGGTAACATGTTATGCAACATGTTATATTAATGTTATATTAATGTTATAATTTCAGTTACCTTAAAATAATATTAATTTTTCATACATTTAATAAAAAAGATCGTATGAATTAAAGTCACATTTTTTCATACGAGTAGTAAAAAAAATATGACATATACTAATCATATGTCATTTGACGATGTATTATGACAATGCGGATGATGACGATGTAATAAAATAAATGACAGTTAGCACCAATGTAGTTCTGTTTTGTTACAAATACGTGCTGCATATACACAGTAATATCAGGACAGTAACATAATGTAAGATGAGAGTAACAAAGTTACGCTACATTTATATACATATGATATTAACAAATGCTATGTAACCCGTTAGCTCCATGTTACATAACTGTTACTGCATTGTAACAAATGTCACGTAACTAGTTAGCTCTATGTTACGTAACCGTTAGGTTATTACATTGCAACAAACGTTACGTTATTTGTTAGTTTTAAGTTACGTAACTGTTAGGTTTGGTGTTCAGTGGGGTAATGTTTAAAGATAAGCGGATAATGGGTGTCCTCCTGAATATTTGACGAGTGCGCGTGTCGCGCGCGCACTTTGCACGTTTTTTTTCCTCGGAAAATGTATCCCGGGGTTAAAAAGGCATGACGGGCAGCACATGCCAGGCAATGTCTCGTATCTTTTATGGGGCCTTAGTAAGCGCGCACATGCGAGTGCGTACACGGAGATATCGCGTATTCATGTGCGTAACCGGGTAGGCACATGACGACAATGCATCGCATATGTTCACCGTATCATAGCCGAGCAACAAGCGTGTTTATTCCCTCGGCGCTTTCCCTTCGATCCCCGCCCATCTCATCCGTCGGTGCTCCTGGGGTCCGCTCCCTTATTCATAATCCCGATTCAATGCGCTTTGCGTGCTTTTAAGATTTTAGATCTTCCCCGCGAATCAGAACTTAAAACGATCATCGTCTGATCCACCATGAGTAAGTTGAGTGAGCCACTCGCCGAAGGCTTATGCGATTATCCTAATATATGTATTTACATTAGTTTTACGATCCCGCGCTGAACTTGACGTCAACGTTACCAGTTCGAGTCGACATTTTTAGCCAATTTGATGCGAAAGGCGCTGAGAAATTTAAGGTGAAGTGAAACACGTCGAGGAACTTGATCGACGCCGATAAAGAAGATTTTTCTAAATGCCTACGTTGCCGACGTTGGTTTTTATATTGACAGCTGGGTCGAATTATATTGAATATTGTACCAAATGGCATACTACACCTGTCGTTTTCGTATAATAAATATCAAGAAATCGAAGTAAAACTCCAGAAATCCTTTGGATTCAAGCTTTCTGGGGCCCTAATTGACTGCAGCGGGACACCCTGCGCCATCTGTGATTTCCAGGTCAATTAAATTGTCACTCCGAGACCTCGTATTCCCATCGTTTTAGCATAGAAGCGCATACAACACTTTTTTGCCCTTATCCTGTTCAAATGCGAGTTTATCGACTACCAGAGTGTTCTAAAGTGTCGTAAAATTGTCCTGACCCTTTCGATTCCCATATCGGAGCCTTCGATAATTATATATTGATCGAAATATGAGAGCTCCACGCCATTTTGGTTGTAGTCTGGGCTGAGTTAAACAATTTTTTTGAAAAATCCAAATTTTGAATATGTCAGGACAATTCTTAGATGATTAGGTGTGATGTGTCAAAGTTTTGGACAGTTTGGTCTAATACCCTTAAAAAAAAGTGTTGTATTCGGATCGACTGATTTGAAGGGGGTTTCACTTCACCTTAATCGATGCCGAGAAAATGAAATTCATATATACCTTTGTTGGTGGTTATGCCGTTTTGAATACTCAAGTGGTAACATAACCTGGCACGTCCCATTATCGACATTTATATTTATGTTGAAGTTTCTTGCAGTCTACGTTGAGAATTGTACGAACCGAAGCGTTCCATATGTCATTTCGGTAAAGTTATGATAAAATGATCGATGTAAAGCTGTCGAAATCCCGTGAATTCATGATCGTTTATATTTTGACGGACCAACGTCGCCATCTGTGACGTTTAGCTGCAACTAAATGTTTGCTCTAAAAACACGTGTCAGCCCCGGAACAAGCCAGCATTTTTTTTGCGTTCCTTGATGAAAGTATTTTCCACATTTTCCCATCAGACTCTGTAATATTTTATTTCTACGGTATTCTAAATTGTTCGAGCTAGGTCCTGTAACTCATCATTTTCGATTCAAAGCCCCCAAGAAGCGTAAAACATCGAAAACACGCACATATATTCGACGACATATTACATTATGTAGTCAATGATGTTCTTTAGCTTCGATACTTTCGCTAATGTATTCATGATACAATGATAATATCGGCGATGATATAAAAGTTAAGTAAATTACTAAGGATCATAATCTACAAACGAATTATTCACAAAACATAGTTAACGACGATGAGGACGTGATAAGCATAGGTTTCGTTTTTCACTCGATCACATGTTGTGATTTCTTTAATTATTTTTTGCTAGTTTTCGAAAACTATACAAGTTGTATACTTTTTTTTTATCTATTACGCACTTTCTTCATAAGTCTCATTATTAACAGTTACCTATTTCTTTTTATCTATTTACCATTAAAAAAATAATGTCCAAGGTATTGGATGTTTCATAAATTACCACTAACAAATCGTAACACGTAACGCAGGTAATAATTGTTACTGCGATGCTTTATAATATCCTTTGCAAGAATTCCTTCCCAGATGAACATTGGCCTTCTCTATACTTTCCAAACTATACTTTCCTAAAGTTGACGCACTATTAACAAAACTTGTAGCGTGCAACCGAAGGAACAGAGTATTGTCCCACGAAAAGACACAATAAGTTAGCGGTGCGCTCTCGGAACTCCTGTCGGGGTGTTCATAATAACGCCTTTAGTTTCACGATATGAACCCTAATTGCATGCTATCGTTGTCGGCATAAACTTTCCAGTCACGAGGACATTGAGGTTAAGGTGAAGTGAAATCCCCTTCAAATCAGTCGATTCGAATACAACACTTTTTTTTAAGGGTATTAGACCAAACTGTCCGAAACTTTGACACGTCACTCCTGATCATCTAANATCGAAATATGAGGGCTCGACGCCATTTTGGTTCTGGTCTGGACTGAGTTAAAAAATTTTTTTACAAAATCCAAATTTTGAGCGTGTCGGGACAATTCTTATAATTTATTATTACAAACGTACAGTAGTTAAAAAAACAATTGTTTGTTGCAGGTGAAGTCTTCCTGGTGATCTGAAACAAAAATTTCAAAAAGATTCTTAATATTTAAGGCCGTCGCTATCGCCCGTACCTCAATTATTAATTTATACCATACATTAACAAAATGGCGGCATTTTTTGCAAAAGTGTTAGAAAATACGTTTTTTGCGCTATAATTGAGGCAAAGGTGTGAGTTAAAATTAAAATTTTACCATGATTGAGGTACGGGCGATAGCGACGGCCTTACGGATTAAGAATCTTTTTAATTTTTTGTTTCAGATCACCAGGAAGGCTTCAATCACCTACGTCAGCGGCAAACCGTTTTTTTTTTACTACTCTACGTTTGTAATAATAAATAAATATGTATTTTTTACTAAAAAGAAAAATTTTCTTGTATTCTCCTATATTAGACCTTTTATGGAAAAAAAAGTTTATATCAGGAAGGCTTCAATCACCTACGTCAGTGGCAACCTGTTTTTTTTTTTACTACTCTACGTTTGTAATAATAAATAAATATGTATTTTTTACTAAAAAGAAAAATTTTCTTGTATTCTCCTACATTAGACCTTTTATGGAAAAAAAAGTTTATGCCAGGAAGGCTTCAATCAACTACGCCAGCGGCAAACGGTTTTTTTTACTACTCCACGTTTGTAATAATAAATAAATAAATATGTATTTTTTACTAAAAAGAAAAATTTTCTTGTATTCTCCTACATTAGACCTTTTATGGAAAAAAAAGTCATTTGGTACAATACACAATATAATTCGACCCAACTGTCAATATAAAAACGAACGTCGGCAACGTAGGCATTTAGAAAAATCTTCGTTATCGACGTTGATCAAGTTCCTCGACGTGTTTCACTTCACCTTAACTCTAAAACTTCGTGCAAAAATGTATATCGCTATTTGTAGATGCCTTTGAACCATGAACCACATCTCCGTTGTGGTTCATGCTGTTGAAAAAAATATTTCGGAATTGATTAGGCAGAGTGTATTAATATTATTAACTAATTAACAGTCATTAAGAAACCAAGCCACCTGTAATTCAAGAAGTAACCCATTCTTGTTACACAATATGTGTATCGCATATTTCAGCTTCCGTTTTTACCTTTCACTTTGGTATTACAGTAAAATCGCGCAAAGAAGAGACATTTTCCAAATTCATGTTGCAGAAGCGTAGTTATGCAATAATGTACGTAAAACACTAATATCTAAAATGGCACGCATGGAAATTGTAAAGAGACTACTATTTTGTTTCAACAATAAACGAGAAGCATGCATTTTCCAAATTCATGTTGCAGAAGCGTAGTTATGCAATAATGTACGTTAAACACTAATATCTAAAATGGGACGCATGGGAATTGTAAAGAGACTACTATTTTGTTTCAACAATAAACGAGAAGCATGCATTTTCCAAATTTATGTTGCACAAGCGTAGTTATGCAATAATGTACCTAAAACACTAATATCTAAAATGGCGCGCATGGAAATTGTAAAGAGACTACTATTTTGTTTCAACAATTAACGAGAAGCATGCCGAATTGCCTCAACCCCTTCTATGTTGTACACACTATACGTGTCTTCTCTTGTAAATGATGTAAAGAATGGTAAGCAAAATAATCAGTTATCACGTCGAATAATAATTTCTTGTAAATTCCCTGCAGATGAAAAAATGTAAATCGCACTTATCCATGTACAATAACTCGTTGGGAATGATCACTGTAGTCCTTCTATGTTGTACGCGAAGGATAGCGAATTCGGACGATTCGCTATATTTGAATTCTCCGTATCGATTTGATGGTTAAACCCGACAGTGACCGATACTATACTAAGTATAACTATCTACAGGGCCACGTACGTATTTTCTGGATACGTTTCTGGGTCATCGAATTCTGCGGCTTCCATTGTCCTATCGTATAAAGAAACATTTGTACTGTAACGATTTCGTCGATCCACTTTACGATCATTGAGCGAAATTTATCTTTGGTTTAGTTGCTGATATACGGTGATAATATTTTATAATAAAATATAGTTATGCCTAACGTCATCCACACCCTGGAATAATTTTTCCACGTAGTATAGTCCTAATTTAACAAAGTTTTGATAATAATAATATCAATGTAGACAAACTTTATACCGAATGAAAAACATTATCTCGTACAGTTTAACCTTATCACTTTTGAAAGCACAAGTCTTCCGGTTGTTAAAATGGAGTAGATTTTGATTGTTTCATTACTATTTTTTAAATCAGCGTCTGTTCTGAAAAGTTAATCACGCATCGTTTCGCTAATGATATTTATTAAAAAGACATGTATTCTATAAAAGTTTCGTAATATTTTCTTCCTAATGGCATTATCATGATTTCAAGGAAGGAGATTTTATAAGAAGTTCATTAATCTTCCAAGACTGGTCCTCATTTCACTCCTCATTAACCCTTTGAAGTAAAATTAGCATTAGAGAGAAGATCAGGGAGGGTTAACTGAAATCTTACGAATGAAAGATGTTACGCCTGGCAAGGGTTCCATTTTATGCTCCAACAAATTTCCTATGGGCAAGTATATCATTAATGGTATTTAATATTGATAAAGTAAACTCTAGGAGCATCGATTCTTGCACACAAAATAGCTTAAGAGGCTGTACCACTGTGAACGTCAAAAAAATTACATATTTTTAACAATTTTTTTCATAAAAAAGTACTGCATATAATGGCACAAACTTTTCTTTCCATGAAAGGTCTAATGTAGGAGAATGCAGGACAATTTTTCTTTTTAGTAAAGAATGCATATTTATTAAACACCAAATGTCGCTAATATCTTTGTAACACTGTATAGAATGGTCTGTTTTTTAAATTATGTATTGAACTATGGATACATTAAATAGGATTTGAANAAAAAGAAAAATTTTCTTATATTCTCCTACATTAGACCATTTATGGAAAAAACAAGTTTATGCCATTACATGCATTACTTTTTGAGAAAAAAAAAATTGTGAAAAATGTGTAATTTGTTTAATGTTCACAGTGGTATAGCCCCTTAAACGTTTTTACAACCAATCTATTATATATCGAGATTTACTTTGCCTTTTCTTGTAATTTGTGTGGTAAAAGTTGAAGTTATTCATTTAAATAGCGCGCCACGGTAAAAATTGCATTACTTTCATATAAGACAGATTACAGAATTACTTTGTTTGTGGATATTCCCGGGTTCTCGAATTGTTAATTAAAACAGTTATTATAAGTAGTTGGATAAGAGCCGAAGAAACGGTTCTGAAATAATCGAAGCCGTAGAGGATGAAGAAGGCACCATTGCGTCTTTTGGGAATAGGTAGATGACGCCCGACATAAATTCTAATATTTCGGTTTCAAGTGTGATTTGATGTGCGTTTTGTGCGTTCTTTACAGTACTTTTGAAATGTATCGGGACCCTGCGTGTCGGGTCGTAAATATTATGGGGGTCGATATATCCGCCTGGGATTTTTCGATCCCAGGAGGGCCGGGTCGCCCCCATGGCGAACCTACGTGTTTGTACATACATGTTCTTTCTACATACACCACGCGCTTCATTGAACCCGAAAAGTTAAACAGCAGTCTAAGTCGAGTATCGTGTGTTTGTACACGGTTAAACAAATTTCATTTCACCGTATTTGCACATCCGAAAGACCGTACGCAGCTTCGAGTTAATTATTTCAATACTGTTTTCAATTTTACGTTTCTATGATTGGGAGCGGATGTATGAAGAAATGTTTCCGGGAAAAGTAGATGTATGTGTATCATTGATATTATATCAGGAGTGTAAAATAATGTTAACGACCCGGGAAATCAGTTTGTTAATAAATTAAACAAGTCAGATTCCCTTCTTACGATAAAATTGATCCATTGTCCGCATATGACAAAAATTACTGTTTGAAAATCCCCGGTTATTGATGCATTAATGCAATTATAATAAACGAATGACTCAATGTGATTCCGTTGAATCGCTAAAATGCAGACAGTAAAGGGTTTAACAATTTTTTAATCTGAAAACAAACATGGAGTAGTTGATTAAAGAGCAAGAAGTGGAAAATGTATTAGCTACTTCTTTCCACCGCCGAGTTTTTGTTTTGAAAAAAGGAAATCAGCTCAGTCGAGTTAAATAAATAGAAGAATTTCCCTAGCGAGTCCTGAGTGACGGTGTTTTATTTACATTTCAGAGGGTGGGTGCAAAAATAACGCAAATGCGAAAAATACATTTAGGGAAAATGAGGTTGAAAATTTTGAAATGTTACCTGCTGGGAGCTACGCGGTAATTTACCATGAATTTCTAAGCAAAACAGGCACAAAAAGTGAAATTACAGAAACAACAGATGAACGTTTAATTTACCTTATAAAAGCAGGGCGAAAGCCATTCTGTTGCCTTTGAAAGCAATTTTTCAACTGTGAAGTGTTTAACCCTTCGCACATGACGTGTTCCTTCTTACAATTAGTGGGAATCAGCAACTCCAGAATGTTTGAATAGAAATTGATGCGTTTCTTACAACTAACATAAAATCAAATCTATAAATTAACGTATAAAACAGTTGTGTATTAATATTTATTTTGTTTAGAAACAGTCGATTTGTTTTCAACGTTACCTCTAGCACAGAATTATTCTCTTGAGTTTTTGACATATGTGTAATTAGGCTCTCCGTATAAAATTGCCAGGATTTGTAGAACTCCTGGAATGACATGTAAAACATGTAAATATTTATAACTGAAAGATATTGTTAAAATGAAACCGGATCCAAGAATTATCGGTTCAATGCGGGAATCGTTCAGCAACAGAAAGGCATTTCCTATGCGCAACTATTTGCATGCGCATTCAACTATTCTATGCTCATGGTACTTCTACGGGAGAAATCTGTAGATTGAATCTGTTAAATTTATTCCGTAATACTTACAAATATTCTTAATCGTTCTAAAAACAGTAAACTGAACGGACCGAATCTGTAATGCTTGTAGATATTGTTCGCCACACCTACTATTTTTTAATGCTTCAAATATACCAGTTTTAACACTGAGAATATTAACAGACATATTCGGTTGCAATTACAGATGACTTTTGCAGAAATATTTCTGCTAACAACTGTACATGCAAGTAAGTAAAGCTAAGAAATCTGTGATTTCCAGGCCAATTAAATCCACTCCGAGACCTCGTATTACCATCGTTTTGGCAAAGAAGCGCATACAACACTTTTTTTGCCTTTATCCCGTTCAAATGCGAGTTTATCGATTACCAGAGTGTTCTAAATTGTCGTAAAATTGTGCTGACCCTTTCGTTTCTCATATCAGAGCCTTCGATAATTGTATATTGATCGAAATATGAGGGCTCGACGCCATTTTGGTTCTGGTCTGGACTGAGTTAAAAAATTTTTTTACAAAATCCAAATTTTGAGCGTGTCGGGACAATTCTTAGATGTTCAGGAGTGGCGTGTCAGAGTTTCGCACAGTTTGGTCTAATAGCCTTAAAAAGAAGTGTTGTATTCAAATCGATCGATGCGAAGGGTGTTTCACTTCACCTTAAGTCGTCCGACACTTGTCGAGAAATTTGTTCCCATACTAGCCTTTCCTGAAGCCTGTCCATGATTGAATATTTTCATTCTAAACATGTATGCTGAAATCCGCTTCCTATTAATTCTATCAATTAAAATGGAAAAGGAACAATCGACATTCGTAACCATTTCCAAAAGGCAGCGTTAAACGATAGAACTCGACGACTACCGCAGGCTCTTCGAAGGGCTGCACGAGGTTCGGAAGAGCTCGTGCGAAATAACGGAACAGGAATGATAATAACGCCCAGAAAGAAACGCAAACGAGCATTTGAGTGGTATAGAATAGTCGAAATTGACACGAAGCCCCGGTGGTGATCTCCCAGTGGGACTGGCGGGACCCTTCCAGAATCCCCGGGCATTCTGATCTCATCGAGCCCTCCATCCCCAGGGCTAACGCTCATCTGCCGACAAAAGAGCATCTGTGCGATCCGATCTACTAGCCGGCAATGCAACCTGTTCGCAAATAGGTTACCCCGGCGCGCACCATGAATTCATTATCTGGCTAATATAAACATATTGCTACTACATAACCCGACTCCGGTTACGATGGCGCATCCTTTCTGCCGTATCTTCGATATCCAGGGGTGAAGGCCGCTGAACTTAGGGGAAAAGTGTGTAGTTGCGATTACCAGAAATCTCACAAAGGCGGGTAATGTAAAGCGGTCGGAGGGTGTAATTGAATTATGGTGGGGTCGTTGCCCTTAGAGGGAAGCGGGGTCCTTCATGTTACAGACGGACATTTTAAGGTGAAATGAAACACGTCGAGGAACTTGATCGACGTCGATAAAGAAGATTTTTCTAAATGCCTACGTTGTCGACGTTCGTTTTTATATTGACAGCTGTGTCGAATTATATTGGGTATTGTACCAAATGGCATACTTCACCTGTCGTTTTCGTACAATCCAAATTTTTAATGTGTCAGGACAATTCTTAGATGATCAGGAGTGATGTGTCAAAGTTTCGGGCAGTTTGGTCTAATGCCCTTAAAAAAAAGTGTTGTATTCGTATCAACTGATTTGGAGGGTGTTTCACTTCACCTTAATGATACCAGTAGGAAGGATTTTGCATGTAATTATGCTAGTATTCTTAATAAGAATAGCATTCCTGGAACTGTTATAATCAATATTCCACATATTATGACACGATTGTAGGTCCACTACTAAAACGTACAAATTACGCTATTATCATGAGCGGTATTGTTGGCGATACCGTTATGACGCGGAGGGTGGTTGGATTCTCATCAGAGAAACTTTCCCCTTTTTGGCTTGGACCCAGTTTCTTATAACAATGCACAATGTTCTCGGAGGATGTCTGGTGCTTCGTTCCGAAGGGTTCGGAGGTCTTACTCAGGACTGACTAATTCGCTACGAAAAGGGATTAATCCCAAGTTTGATAAGAAGGCTTCTGGAAGGGTTGAGGGCTCCTCGTTTTCCTGGTCTCGGGCGCAACCGTCTTCTCTCGTGGTCACCGGACATCGTTTCCGCGGACATCCAGTTCCCTTCTGTTCCACGTGCATATACATTTTGGAAGTATAAAACTACATTTAATGACGGCATTACGATTCGACGTCAGTATACGTAATTTATAATTGTCTATGATAAAGTTGCACTTAAATGTTTATAGCCTTTTACCCTAAAAATCGTATTTTATAGACACTACAATTTTAATATTAGATGTCGACAATTAAATATTACAAAATCTGGTACCCCTAGTGACAAAAACAATGTCAATGGTCTAGAATACTTTGCAAATTTGCTACTCACGATATCGCTAATAACACGAGTAGGGACAATATCGATAGGGCCTTTCTAAGAGATGATTCTTCACTTATTCTCAGCCATAAGGTTGTCCGTTTTATAATTCAGAAATACGCACTTGTTATAAACGAAATGTGGGCATATTACTAACAAGGCGATAGGTCATTAATATATTTAGTATAATATAAGTTTAGCTGCAAAATTAATAAGTAACGTGAGAATATTAAAGTGCATTTGCAAAATTATGTTGCGAAGTCTGGATTCATTAGCTAAGGATACACGTAAAATGGAAGGAATTGTAAAACATGCGTTATGCACACAAAGAGGGTCGCAGAGTACTTGCTTTTGAAATCAGGTTCACCGTAGGAAAAGATTAGTTGAGTCAATTAAATTTTCGTTGATTCATCTTCGCCGCGGGGTTAAATACGGCGAACCACGAGCGGCAGCGGAATGATTTATTTCTCTCTACGTCATTAACAGCTAAACGAGCAGATAGGGTAGATTCAATTAGCCCAAAATGGACATTATTGTCTTTCTATCTACTTTACTACATTAGAATCGTAACCGCATAATTAATTATTATTAAGATTAATTTTTGCCGCTTTTCTCGTTGGAAGGGTTTGATTAACTGATAACATTGTTTGTAAACAATTTCATTTTTAAATTTTATAAAGTATAACATTTTGTGCCGTATGGATTTGGTAAGTCGCCAAACCTTTGGGAAAGGCGGGGCCTTTCCCAAATAACGAAGTAAAACGTTACAGATCATGTAGGTGTATACCCATTGTTGTGTTTCGTCCCGGGTCTGGCTATGGACTCGTCAGTAAGATTATCGGGTAGACCCTGCCTTAGACCCCGAAAAATCTCTTCTGAGCGGGATTCGAATCCAAGAGACTACGCGGTACTGTAATGCCGCCAGTCTATAGTCATTTAGAAATGTATACATGAGAGTTTGCGAATTGCATGGTGTCAAAACGCGTTGTGGGAAGAGATCCCGACGTCCGCGACAACAGAGTCCGGTGACTATGGGAAAGAACCGTTGNATACGGGTCCATGATAACTTCTTTTAACCGAGAGAAAAATTGTTATCAAATTGAAGTGACAATATTTGGTGTGTAGGCGCAACGAAAGAAATGCAGGCAGATGACGACGAACACGTTGAGTGAGCTTGATCTTCTGAGTGACTTTGAATGTTTTCAGATTAGCGTAGCGTATAACAGATGGCGCGGACATGCCGTGATTGTCTTGTGCATAATAAAGAACCACATCCAAATGCCAAAAAGGAGTTAACAAATTCTTCGAGGAGGACCCCAATACCCTTCGCGGCATAACAGCACAAGCAGTGAGCGTAACTGCTGGGCTATCGAAGGCCCGGGTAGAAGGAAGAACTTCTGATATATATGCTATGACCGTCACAGCGTTTTTACATGTATTTAAAATTAAAGTTACTGTACGTATAGCTGATGTCATCTTTTATCGCGATTGCTGGTCCGTTCCTGATTCTTCGTTCGTCAAGAAGTCTCCTTTAAACGTCCATTCATTTTCAAGCCCGAAATAATTGCGGACAAACGATATTGATCCATATTATGTATACTCTCCAAAGATGTTCGTTACTTTAAGTCTTAAGGTTTAATTATACTCTAAACAAACGTTTAACGTATCCCCGAGGACACCGAACGCTTGCCTACTACGAAAAAAGAAAATTCCTTCGAGCATCTTAACACTTTCGCGATATTTAATTACAAAGTTACTTTAATCAAGCAGCCCCGTCCCTCATTGTGGTAGTTACGCAACACTTTTACGAGATACTTCATTTTGTTTTAACACATTCGCGACGGGTGACGTAGTATTACGCCGGAGTCCCTACGTTACCCGTCGCGAAGGCGACAATTCAAGCTACGCGTTCCTTCCGTCTTGCACCCCAATGCCGTACTCGTTGCATCTATAAGACACAATTATAGCGTCGGAACATCCCATTTAAGGTGAAGTGAAACATCCTTCAAATCAATCGATTCGAATACAACACTTTTTTTTTAAGGGTATTAGACAAAACTGTCCGAAACTTCGATACATCGCTCCTGATCTAAGAATTGTCCTGACACATTAAAAATTTGGATTTTTCAGAAAAATTTGTAAACTCAGTCCAGACCAGAGCCAAAATGGCGTCGAGCTCTCATATTTCGATCAATATACAATTATCGAAGGCTCTGATATGAGAATCGAAAGGGTCAGGACAATTTTACGACAATAATACAAGGTCTCGGAGTGAAAATTTAATTGACCTGGAAATCACAGATGGCGCAGAGGTTCCCTCTGGAGTCAATTAGGGCCCCAGAAAGCATGAATCCAGAGGATTTCTGGAGTTTTACTTCGATTTCTTGATATTTATTGTACGAAAACGACAGGTGGAGTATGCCATTTGGTACAATATACAATATAATTCGACACAGCTGTCAATATAAAAACGAACGTCGGCAACGTAGGCATTTAGAAAAATCTTCTTTATCGACGTTGATCAAGTTCCTCGACGTGTTTCACTTCACCTTAAACGACCCCACCCTTCCCAAAATCGTTTCGAAAGACCCCAGCGAGGTAGAAGAATTTTCCGTAGGTCGGTATCGAGGCATCGTCAGGAAATCATTGATTAGGGGCATTTGGGATGATGAGGCGAAACGCAGTCAGAGCCGGAGATACGGACGTTGCGTGATCCTCCATTTTGTTTTAACGCTGTGTATGCGGTTGCTAGGCAACAGCCCTTACGTTCCACTCATTTATAATTCAGCAACCAATGCGGACCACGCGGCCCTCACCCTCGCCCTCGCCCTCACCCTCACCCATTCATTCGGCTCGCTCCGCTCTCAAACGCTGGAACAGTGCGCTCTCCTTCTCTTTCCCCTCTCCTCTCTCTCTCTCCTCGTACCTATCCTTTCCCAGTCCCCTCCTTTCGGCGGCTATCGTCCTCCCGCTCTCTCCAGCCGCATTCTGCCCGCACGCACCCGCTCGGCACGCACGGTCTCGGCGTGCGCCCACGCACCACGCACGGATCTATCCGCTCTTCACGCCTCGGTCGCTCTGTCGCTCTCTCGCTCGCCTACTGGCTCCTCGCTCTTCCTCGCTCCTCCTCTTTCCTCAGCCCCCCTCGCTCCCCCTCGCTCCCTCTCGCTCTACCCCGCTCTTTCTCCTCTTGTCTCGAGTTCGTGACTTGACTTCCTACGGTAGCGTCGCGACCGCTATTTCATCCACTGATAGATGGGGGTTCCTCGAGAGTGGATAGTGGGAATAGTTTCATGTATTATGTGCGGTCATTCGTGAAGGTTAGGAATGCCGTTTTTGGACATCGATATACCACGCAAGGCAAAACCTAAATGTTGGAATGTAATAAGATCTTAGTTTGTCGATTTTGTTTGGCAATTTTGAGAGGTACCTGTTTAAGGTGAAGTGAAACACGTCGAGGAACTTGATCGACGTCGATAAAGAAGATTTTTCTAAATGCCTACGTTGCCGACGTTGGGTTTTATATTGACAGCTGTGTCGAATTATATTGGGTATTGTACCAAATGGCATACTCCACCTGTCGTTTTCGCACAGTAATTGTAAAGAAATCGAAGTAAAATTTCAGAAATCCTCTGGATTCGTGCTTTCTGGGGCCCTAATTGACGGCAGAGGGATCCCCTGCGCCATCTGTGATTTCCAGGGCAATTAAATCTTCACTCCAAGACCTCGTATTCCCATCGTTTTGGCATAAAAGCGCATACAACACTTTTTTTCGCCTTCAACCCGTTCAAATGCGAGTTTATCGACTATCAGAGTGTTCTAAATTGTCGTAAAATTGTCCTGACCCTTTCGATTCTCATATCAGAGCCTTCGATAATTGTATATGGATCGAAATATGAGAGCTCGACGCCATTTTGGTTCTGGTCTGAGCTGAGTTAAAAGATTTTCTTAAAAAATGCAAATTTTTAATGTGTCAGGACAATTCTTAGATGATCAGGAGTGGCGTGTCAGAGTTTCGCACAGTTTGGTCCAATACCCTTAAAAATAAAGTGTTGTATTCAAATCGACCGATTTGATGGGTGTTTCACTTCACCTTAACACGTTGATGCGTCGCACTTTGTGTCACAACTGACGCGGTCAGTGGAGTCCCTGTCCTATCATGGCACCCCTTGCAGCAACTCTACGAAATTTGGGAGCACACCACGAAATTACAATAATGGTTTATCGTCTACGCGTCGATTAAGGTAGAGAGCGAAAAGGAATGTAGGCGCAACGAAAGAAACTCAGGCAGAAGATGACGACGAACACGTTGAGTGAGCTTGATCTTCTGAGTGACTTTGAATGTTTTCAGATTAGCGTAGCGTATAACAGATGGCGCGGAAAAATCTGCAAAAAATTACAGGCTCTAAAAAACGGATAATACTTTAATTGTACCAAATACGGGTCCATGATAACTTCTTTTAACCGAGAGAAAAATTGTTATCAAATTGAAGTGACAATATTTGGTGTGTAGGCGCAACGAAAGAAATGCAGGCAGAAGATGACGAACACGTTGAGTGAGCTTGATCTTCTGAGTGACTGAATGTTTTCAGATTAGCGTAGCGTATAACAGATGGCGCGGAAAAATCTGCAAAAAATTACAGGCTCTACAAAACGGATAATACTGTAATTGTACCAAATATGGGTCCATGATAACTTCTTTTAACCGAGAAAAAAATTGTTATCAAATTGAAGTGACAATATTTGGTGTCTAGGCGCAACGAAAGAAACGCCGGCAGAAGATGACGACGAACACGTTGAGTGAGCTTGATCTTCTGAGTGACTTTGAATGTTTTCAGATTAGCGTAGCGTATAACAGATGGCGCGGAAAAATCTGCAAAAAATTACAGGCTCTAAAAAACGGATAATACTTTAATTGTACCAAATACGGGTCCATGATAACTTCTTTTAGCCGAGAAAAAAATTGTTATCAAATTGAAGTGACAATATTTGGTGTGAAGTACTTGGTGCCGTTCGCGCATGCGTCTTTTAACGTATTTAGAGCAAAACTCTATTGAGTTTCCTGATCTTCTATTTCAGTCAATCCTCCTACTGTCTGACGTCCATGGCCTGGATTCCTATGGTGTCAACGTTACGGCTACTTTATCCACTGATACATGGAAGTTCCTGGGGAATTGATGGTGGGATTAGTTTTATGTGTAATCATTCTCAGATATTAGGAATATCGTTACCCTGATGAGAATTATTATTATTGTAACGTCTGATTGGGTACTAATACGCCTACATTTTGCCGGACTTTGCTTAGAATGTAATAAAATATTAACTCTATCAATATTAAGATGTAGTTCATGTTTTTATCAGTTATTCTCGTTTTGTCTGTATCTGATTCTAACGTGACTATCCCTCTCGCATACACGGAGAAAAATAAGAGTTAAAGTTAGATAAAGAAGTCTATCCGTTGGAAATTGTTGTTCACGATACGGTTAAAATATGTCCCATTACCGGATTAATCCAGTTAATTTTACTTTCTTATACGTGCTGTTAGCAGAAACATTTCTGTACAAGTCAGGTGTAACTGTAGCTAAAAATGTCTGTTAATATTAATGGCGATGCAACGAAGAATATCCGTAGACATTACAGATTCGGTCTGTTCAGTTTATACTTTTTTTTTCAGAAAGATCAAAAATATTTAGCTACTTGAAGAATGCAACGTTCCTGCAACGATTGAAAAAAAAAAAAAATTTCTTGAATTCACAACATTTAATTTGCAATTCTAAGGTACATGAAAGAAAAAAACCAATGGTGGTTCTTGATTCAACCCCCCCTTCGCTAAAAAACGTACCCCTATACACAAACGATACACTCCACCGACCCTCAAACGTACCAAACAAACCATGCAGTCTTAATCACAAAGTTTTTAATATTCTCTCCGGAAAATGATAACAAATGATCGTGCAAACGGAGAAATAAATTAATTATCCGGAACCGACCGTTCATCCCCCATAACCGTGGCGGGGTAGACCTCACGTCACAGGTAATGTCCTGTAAAACAAACCGGGAGGACTTAATCGCCAAATTTTTAATATGTTCTCCGGAAGCTAAATATTTGTAAGTGTTACAGAAGCAATCTGCAGATTTAATAAATTCAACAGGTTAAGTGTAATAGATATTTATCCGTAACCCTTCCACACACTTATATGTAATTGTTATAGATATTTATCCGTAACCCTTCCAAATACTTATATGTAATTGTTATAGATATTTATCTGTAATTTTTACGGATTTGTCTAACAAAAGCTTTATCGTAGCGCTAACAGAAATAATCCGCTGTCCTTATTTCAACGGATAAAATCTGTACATTTTACAGATATTTCTGCAAGTTTAACAGATTTTGTTTCTACGTTTATGTACACTAATTCTTGCGACAAGCTGATACACACTAAGCGAATATTGTTCGCTAACAGTGGTGTTCCTGTTGACGTACTTCTGAAAGAATAACTATCTACACCCTGAGCGAATATTGTTTGCTAACACATGGTTAACGTATGAGTTTGCTTACTGTAGTGTGTGCCCGATAATTGGGCAGTGGTTGGCAAGCCCTTCTATGATGTTCGCTGCGAGAACGGTACTTGAAAAATAGGTAACGTTGTACAAGAGTTCGCTGATGTACCTTCGGTGTGGACATCTATGTTTTTGCACCCACTGAGTGTTTGTTACGACTGATTCGGATTATCTGATCAGTTCGATAACTATTACTACTACCCACACAGAACATATACCTATTATATACGTATATTAGACGTAATCGAGGGATATCTGTAGATATCTTATAGATATCTATAAGATATGTAAAATAGGGTTAAATGACCGTCTAATATACGTATATTGTACGTAATTCAGATATGCCTATGTGACGTAATAAGATATCTAATATACATAAATTATAATGTCTATTTTACGTATATCAGAACTCAGGATAATGTTGGACCAATGTTGCAACATATTGGACAAATTATGAACATGTTATTATGGACATTTATTATGTGCCTGTGGCACTGTCATATATTGACAGTATTGTACATATATTACTGACATAATTGCGTCTATCTACTGAACATCAATTATGTATATATCTTCTCGATGTTAAATAAACGTAATACGTATATCTACGTTCTGTATATGAATAGTATATGTGGATATAGGTCAACTATATATATGCATATACTAAACCTACATATTTGCGATTATCTATAGAATATCTAATGAGTGCGTATACGTGTTACAGGGCTATGTACGTAAAATAGATATATATCTTCAGTATAGCTAGCGTCTATGAACGATATAAATCTCCTATAGATGTATGAATATTCCATATATACCTAATATACGTATATTATACCTATCGTAGCGTGTGGGTACTATTACAGTTGGATAACTGTTGGTAATCTTAGTTAAGGGGCTATATTACTGTGAACGTCGAAAAAATTACATGTTTTTAACAATTTTTTTTCCCCAAAAAGTACTGCATATAATGGCACAAACTTTTCTTTCCATGAAAGGTCTAATGTAGGAGCATACAGGAAAATTTTTCTTTTTAGTAAAAAATACGTATTTATTTATTATTACAAACGTTGAGTAGTACAAAAAAATGATTTGTTGCCGATGCAGGTGATTGAAGTCTTCCTGGCGATCTGAAACAGAAATTTCAAAAAGATTCTTAATCTTTAAGGTCATCGCTATCGCCCGTACCTCAATTATTAACTTATATCATAAATTAACAAAATGGCGGCGTTTCTTGCAAGTGTCAAAAAAATGTTTTTTGCGTTATAATTGAGGCAAAAGTATGAGTTAGAATTAAAATTTTACCATGATTGAGGTACAGGCAATAGCGACGGCCTTATAGATTAAGAATCTTTTTGAATTTTCTATTTCAGATCACCAGAAGGGCTTCAATTACCTGCACCAGCAATAAACAATTTTTTCATAACTACTCTACGATTGTAATAATAAATAAATAAATATGTATTTTTCACTAAGAAGAAATATTTTCCTGTATTCTCCTACATTAGACTTCTCATGAAAAAGAAGTTTGTGCCATTATATGCAGTACTTTTTGAGAAAAAATTGGTGAAAAATGTGTAATTTTTTCAACGTTCACAGTGGTATAGCCCCTTAAGGTGATGTAAAAGTGAGAAACAGAGATCTCGTTTACGAAACTTTTCTCGAAACTGGGTGTATTTAATCGTTTCAAAGTGCACAACGTGAATATGGAGGCTGTAAGGAAGGCCCTAACACCTATGAAATTTTCATTATTTAAAAATTAGTATATAGGCGTTTTAAGAATTTTTTATTGAAAATTAAATTTCATGGGTGTCACGATCTTCGTTATAGCCTCCATATTCACATTGTAAAGTTTGAAACGATTCGGTGCACCCAGTTCGGAGAAAAGTTTCATAAACGATGGACCTTTCGGATGTCACTCTTACATCCCCTTAACGGCGTTCACCACCAAAGTGGGGACGATGACTTCCACCGCTAGATGGCATCAGCATCGAATTCGGTGGGAGGTAACCAAAACGTACTTTCTCGCTCGGATGAGGAAGACGCGACGCATAATGGGCGATGTTTAACAACGGGCGAAAATGTGTGCGTATTTTGCACGTATAGGACTCACACAATGGCTAGACGCCTCTGGACTAGGCGCCGAAACGTGGGTGACCCGCAGCCGCCCGCACACGCCAGGTGGACGCTCCGCCTAGAGTCGGCAACGGTTGCCAAAGAATGCCCAAATTCCTCGCAAGAAACTCGAAAATCCTGAAAAAGGTGCTCCACGGGGACAAAGATTTTGAGCGTATTTCTCAACCGATTGAGCTCAACGAGTGCTCGTTTTAAAGATAAAACGTTGACGTGTGTTTATATGGGAGCGATTTTCGATCGAGCACCTCCTTCCTAGGTAAAAGGGCATTGAAATTATGTCGTTGCACTTTTTTATATGAAAATGACCATTTATCGAAAATCGCTCCCATATAAACACGGGTCAACGTTTCATCTTCGATATGAGCACTCGTTAAGCTCGATCGGTTTAGTAATACGTTCGGAATCGTTGTCCTCGTGAGGCCCTGCAAAATCGCTAGAGTGGTGAGCGCCCTTAATAGTTGAACGGTCCAGCAAAATCTCGGCGTTTGTTGCGAAGGTGTTCGCTTAGTGCTCGGCAGATTACAAGCATCCGTATTGAAGACTGTTGGCGAACTGTCGGCAATATTTTCTTTGAGGTATTTTCAGAGTAAACATGCATTCGCCGATAATCGTCGAACCGTTTGGTAGCACAAGCGCACTGAGGGAATTCGGATATTGCTCAACTGTTGGGGAATAATGTTCGTTCAGTCCTCGTCCTTCCTCGATCAACATCTATCCTGCAACTTCACTTCCTGTGGTGGAGTCTCAATCCCTATTTCATCCACTGATGTACAAGGTTTTCTTGAAGAGTAGCTTTAGGAAATAATTTCATGTATTATGTCTACTCATTTTCACGTGCTAGGCATATTGCATTAATACAAATTGTTAACATAAAGGTAGTAAAATTTTATACTCGTTCGGAGTACTTTTCGAATAATGACGTACTATAAAGTTTTACACAGTTTGAAATGTCTTAAGGTGAAGTGAAACACGTTGAGGAACTTGATCAACGTTGGTAAAGAAGATCTTTCTAAATACCTACGTTGTCGACGTTCGTTTTTATATCAATTATATCAATTATACAAACGAATTATATTGGGTGTTATACTAAATGGCGTACTCCATATGTCGTTTTCGTACAATAATTATAAAGGGACCGAAGTAAAACTCTAGAAATCCTCTGGATTCATGCTTTCTGGGGCCCTAATTGACTGCAGTGGTACCCCCTGCGCCATTTGTAATTTCCTGGTCAATTAAATTTTCACTCCAAGACCTCGTATTACCATCGTTTTGGCATAGAAGCGCATACAACACTTTTTTTGCCTTTATCCCGCTCAAATGCGAGTTTCTCGTTTACCAGAGGTTTCTAAATTGACGGACAATTGTCCTGACACTTTTGTTTGTCATATTATAGCTTTCAATAATTATACATTGATCGAAATATGAGAGCTCGACGCCATTGTGGTTCTGGTCTGGGCTAAGTTAACATTTTTGTCGAAAATCCAAATTTTGAAGATGTCAAGATAATTCCTAGGTGTTCACGAGTCACGTGTCAAAGTTTCAGACGGTTCGATCCTATACCCTTAAAAAAAAGCGTTTTATTCGAGTCGACCGATTTAAGAAGTGTTTCACTTCACCTTAAAATGCTTGTCGTTGTTCGGAGTCGATAAAATGAATTTATTTATTATTTTCTATTCGTCTACCATTTCCGTATTTGTACCGTGTATTTCTCACTTTACTCACTTTTCTTCCTTTGGCCTCGTGTTCGTGACTTGACTTCTTACGGACGAGTAATCATTTTGCGATCGATATAAATATCGCGTCTATCCATTATTGTGTAATTGATGGCAAGTTTATACAGGGAGCTGGATATATCTTAAGAACGTACTGTAGTGATCTCAGGGAAAATAGTGATTTGTAAACTGCCTTTCTCAAAATACTGTGTTACGGTGTATTTTGTGAAGATATACTTACATTAATATACCTTACAACTATTAATTCACGTTGGGGAGAAGTATTTGCTTTGAATGATTTTGTTAAAAGAAGGGTAGATCTTAAAGAAATAAGGTACAAATTCCATTATTCTGACGATTACAATTATTTTGCAACTTTTTGGAAATGTATTGCATACTGCAAATTACTTTTACGAATTTTGTTAGCTCAGCGGTTTAATAAGCAATTTGATGAATTAATTATCAGGGTAATGTGTCGATTATGTCAGTAACCGCACTAAACCCAGAGAAAATGTTATAAAAAAATTGTTGAAACAATTGAAAACGGTAAACGAGTTACCGAAAGTGATTGAAACTCCTTTTTTTCAACCTCTTTTCGGTGACAATAAAGGGTGTGCCCAGGGGGACAAAGTCCTGAAAATATTAAATTTGAATTTCTAACTTTTGGAACACCGTTAATATAATGGTTACGTAATATTTTGTTGCAATGAGTTTATATTTTATATAATTATCAGCGTGGAATATTTTCATTGAGTGAAATTGTCAACTTCATTGAAAAAATTGTGCATTGTATAATAATTTGACGTGTTATATAGTACGACATTATATAATAATTATCGAATATTGAGAGTGACAATGTAAATATGTACATTTTCCGATATAACTGACAATTCCTACTGCATGTTTCATGTATAATACATACTTAAATATTGATGCGTACGGACATAATAGAACGTATAAGGGGAAGCATTTTACGTGAAATTACATGTTATGTGTATAGGACGACATGTTATCTGTACAATTGTGCCTTTAAATGAAATATATATTTGTTTATTAACACACGACCAATTGATCAAAAAGGAAACTATTAATACTATTATTGACTTTGAATCTCCAAAACTATGAATGAAAGGAGACATTTTTTTGACCGGGCTACCTCAGTTCGATTATTCTTATTTTAAACGAAAATTGAGTCATTTAGACCCAATGTTACCATATCATAAATTTGCATTTTCCTTAAGGAATCTAGAGTCCATACTCGTACCTAACTTTCAGTATTAAAAGTTGTCTTTTAGCCCTTTAAAGACTGTATATAAAAAACTTTTTTTAACATTAACAGCGAACTGTAAGTACGAACGTAATACTTTCACGTAAGTAGTTGCAATTAATAATAGTAGGAAGGATGGAGAATATATGAATCACTCTGGTTGCTACTTCTTGACACTGAAACTTCTCAAAGTGGTCAATCCCCGAGGGTCATAAATTCTCGAGTTGCTAAGGACGAGTTCAATCGGTACTTGCTGCAAGAAAAGTTAATCACCGGCAGTTGGTTTCGCGTGTGAATGTACATTGCTCTGGATTCCAGTAACACAAATTATATTTCTCGTGATTTTAGGTTCCGTCAGTTGACTTGGTATCTGTTCGATCGGTTTCTTGAAGTTGACTCGGCAAGTGTTTTAAAGTTCTGCGTTGACTCACAATAGTTGATTTGGTTTCATTTTTTACGTTGACTCGGCATCGATTAATTCGACTCTGTTCGGTAAGAAAGGTCTTAAAAATAGTGAAAACCGCAGATCTCCCTCCAACTCGGTGGAGGGAGGAAGTCAGGTTTGAGTCGTGCATCCTCATTGGCAACCTGAAAAAAATCGATAGAAATTTAGATACATTTTCACGTAAGTAGTTGCAATTAATAATTGTATGAAGGGTGGAGAATATATGAATCACTCTGGTTGCTACTTCTTGACACTCAAACTTCTCAAAACGGTCAATCCCGAGGGTCATAAATTCTCGAGTTGCTAAGGACGAGTTCAATCGGTACTTACTGCAAGAGAAGTTAATCACCGGCAGCTGGTTTCGCGTGTGAATGTACATTGCTCTGGATTCCAGTAACAAAAATTATATTTCTCGTGATTTTAGGTTCCGTCAGTTGACTTGGCATCTATTCGATCGGTTTCTTGAAGTTGACTCGGCAAGTGTCTTAAGGTGAAATGAAATCCCCTTCAAATCAGTCGATTCGAATACAACACTTTTTTTTAAAGGCATTAGACCAAACTGTCCAAAACTTTGACATATCACTCCTGATCATCTAAGAATTGTCCTGGCACATTCAAAATTTGGATTTTTTAAAAAAACTTTTTAACTCAGCCCAGACCAGAACCAAAATGGCGTCGAGCTCTCATATTTCGATCGATATACAATTATCGAGCGTTCTGATATGAGAATCGAAAGAGTCAGGACAATTTTACGACAATTTAGAACACTCTGGTAATCGATAAACTCGCATTTGAACAGGATAAGGGCAAAAAAATTGTTGTATGCGCTTCTATGCTAAAACAATGGTAGTACGAGGTCTCAGAGTGACAGTTAAATTGACCTGGAAATCACAGATGGCGCAGGGAGTCCCTCTGCAGTTAATTAGGGCCCCAGAAAGCATGAATCCAGAGGATTTCTGGAGTTTTACTTCGATTTCTTTATAATTATTGTACGAAAACGACAGGTGAAGTATGCCATTTGGTACAATACGCAATATAATTCGACCCAGCTGTCAATATAAAAACGAACGTCGGCAACGTAGGCATTTAGAAAAATCTTCTTTATCGATGTCGATCAAGTTCCTCGACGTGTTTCACATCACCTTAAGGTTCTGTGTTGACTCGCAATGGTGGATTTGGTTTCGTTTTTTACGTTGACTCGGCATCGATTAATTCGACTCTGTTCGGTAAAAAAGGTCTTAAAAATAGTGAAAACCGCAGATCTCCCTCGAACTCGGTGGAGGGAGGAAGTCAGGTTTGAGTCGTGCATTCTCATTGGCACCTTGAAAAGATCATGGATTCACAAAATTGATCATGGATCACAAAATAAGTAACATTGCACAAGAAACATGAAAAATAACTCCAAGGCACATGGTAGGCGCCGGACGGATTATCTCATCCGAAACAAGTAATTGTTATAGGTTATAGGTTGTTATAGGTGTTGTTATATTGTTATTTTAATTCTCTCGTAATGAAATTAGACTACTTATAACGTATTATAAATTTATTTTGAGATAGAGATCTCTCGCAAAGCGAATAGTAAAGCGCTACAAGGTGCGGGCCGATATATCGGCTCTGGCACTTTTCGCCAGTGCAGCGAGGGCCGATATATCGGCCTCCGGCACTAAAAGGGTTAATGGAGTACCCGATATACTGTCTGTTTTACTTACCACCTTTTTCTACAGTTCCTTTTTCTTCGTATCATAAGGGAGAATTTTATATGGCTATGGAGCATAAATGTCATATTGCGATGATGTTCCTATAAAAATCCCCTGCTTTAAAATTTCGACAGAAAATGATCGACCATAAGACCACAAACGTGATAGAAAACTATAACCTTATATCGAGATAAGTGGGGAATGTTAAAGGAAGGGAGGGATATTTATATCACTCGTCCAATAAGTTATATCCGTTGAAGTTCCTCATACTGGTTGGGGCTGAAATTAATACAACTTAGTTATTGGGGAAACACATCCATCCGCGGCCAATCAAGCGACCGATCGCGAGGGTGGGAATGGAGAAGCAATGTTCGATCACAAATTCGACAGCCTATCACAATATACGGATGTATCGATGGGGCTAGTACTATTATTAACCGCGATTTCATAATGAAGTTCATACAAAAATGGATATGCCTTCGTAGCAATTAAATTTCTTTCGTCCCTTTGTCTCCCGCTAGACTGTGCAACAATTTGTCTCTCAAATTTCTTTTGAATCTTTCTCAATAATTTCCATAAAATATCCCTTCGTATCTCAACCGACGTACAAGAATATCCTGGTGTTAATATAACAGGAAAAACATTCGTGTATTTATGTCAATAAATTATTACAGTGGAAAATTCGATGTTGCGAAATGTTAAGTATACACGTATTACATGTGATAGATGATACGGTTTTATTATTTACACTGCACGCCGTTTTGGATGAAGTAGTGCTTTGCAACAGTATTTACTGTGAAGAGAGTAATTAATTCGTTACTCTTGAAAAATTAAGTTGCAAGTGCAATGATTTCACCTTAATTACGAGTTGTGCCGAAGAAACAAAAGTATTATAATATTTCTTGCAGTTTCAGGGAACTCGGTAGAGTTTCGCGCCACATATATAATTACATACGGTGTATACGTTTGCGCGAAGCCATGTGTATGCGTGAAACGCCATTGAGTTCATAACGCCAAGTTTGGGATGGTTAAGGTGAAGTGAAACCCCCTTCAAATCAGTCGATTCGAATACAACACTTTGTTTTAAGGGTATCAGACCAAACTGTCCGAAACTTTGACACATCACTCCTTATCATCTAAGAGTTGTCTTGACACATTCAACGTTTGGATTTTTTTTTTAATTTTTTAACTCAGCCCAGACCAGAACCAAAATGGCGTCAAGCTCTCATATTTCGATCAATATACAATTATCGAGCGCTCTGATATGAGAATCGAAAGAGTCAGGACAATTTTACGACAATTTAGAACACTCTGGTAATCGATAAACTCACATTTGAACGGGATAAAGGCAAAAAAAGTGTTGTATGCGCTTCTATGCTAAAACGATGGTAATACGAGGTCTTGGAGTGAAAATTTAATTGACCTGAAAATCACAGATGGAGCAGGGGGTCCCTCTGCAGTCAATTAGGCCTCCAGAAAGCATGAATCCAGAGGATTTCTGGAGTTTTACTTCGATTTCTTTATAATTATTGTACGAAAATGACAGGTGGAGTATGCCATTTGGTACAATACCCAATATAATTCGATACAACTGTCAATATAAAAACAAACGTCAGCAACGTAGGCATTTATAAAAATCTTCTTTATCGACGTTGATCAAGTTCCTCGACGTGTTTCACTTCACCTTAAACCTATAAGAATTAATATTGAATTTACGAAAGGTATGCCTAGAATTGCTGTAGACTACATAATACTTACTTATGTATATGCGGAATATTTATCGCTCTTTCTACAGGTGAATTATTCTAGTGATAAGAGAAATTAGCTAGCACTAATGGTATTAACTGCAGTAACCATGGCAAGTAAGAAAAAGATGAGTTTAACTTTAGACCATTGTAGAACGGTAAGTAAACTTCCGATATACTATTAAGAAATTTAACCATATCGATTTTCAGTTTTCGGCTGTCATTTGTGGGTAACATAGTTCACAACAAATTCCTATAAAAGTAATATATCGTGTTATAAAACCGCTATTTGAATTTTTCGTTTCATTTCGGTAAAGGAACATTTTTGACCATTATGACAATTTATATAGTACTTTAGTGATATACTTATAATTACGGAGGCCTTCGTTCGAATTAAGTATTCAATTACCATGCAGAGCGTAATACTTTTAATGAAAAATTCTCCATGCCGGTTTTAATGAATTAAATTCAATTTAGTCGCAATGCTGTTAACAGCGATTTGTACGGTCCTTGATACGAGTAAAGGTAAGAGTACATACTGTATAATTCGTACAACTGTAATACCAGACCGAGGAAGTATACGCTCTGCGGAATACCCTTTCAAGTAACACTTACTGTACTAATATCAAATATGGCAACATCAAATTTTCTCTTTACCACCTGCATTCCACATTGTTTTAATACTTTTTTCCCACAATAATACCTATCATAACAATGAATTACTTATTACAGCATGAATATTAAACAACGCAATTATCATAGAATCATGTCGCAGATTTATTAAAGATTTCATAGTAACCGATATCTATTTAAACATGTTCTCTATTTAGATGTTATGAAGGCAACGAAGAAAAGACGGATCAATTTTTGGCTTTATGAGTTGATGTAGTCTTTTCTACTTAACAAATAATTATATTCTGTTATAGTAATAATAAATATTAATTATTATCGCTGATACTGTTAGTACTATGTATGGTCTCATTGAATTTATCCAGTGGGAAAAATCTCGTGTCGGGAAATCCGTGAGAACAGAATATTACCCCTAGTCTGCTGAGTGATGGGTATGCAGATTCGTCGAAGTGGACGCAACTAATCTCCTTGGCCATGCGTGAGTACAACGGAGTATAATTCAAGTATTAACAGAGGCATTAACGTTGAGTAGCGCCTTTGGCTTCTCCACTACGTTGCTAATTCCCTCCCATCATCAGTGCTTCTGTCGATTTTTCCGGCTAAAGGCCATGAATCTGAACCCACCAAGAGCTTATTTAAGTACTAATTTCAACTCTATCTCACCTCGCCATTACGAATGCAATCGGGTGAAACCGTGGGGTGATACGTCAGAAAAGTTAAACAAATATTGGACCTTAATTAATGACGTGTTACCGTCATAATGAAATCCTGCATATCCTGAAAGTAATTATTCCGTTAAGGTGAAGTGAAACACGTCGAGGAACTTGATCAACGTCGATAAAGAAGATTTTTCTAAATGCCTACGTTGCCGACGTTCGTTTTTATATGGACAGCTGGGTCGAATTATATTGTGTATTATACCAAATGGCATATTCCACCTGTCGTTTTCGTACAATAATTATAAAGAAATCGAAGTAAAACTTCAGAAATCCTCTGGATTCATGCATTCTGGGGCCCTAATTCACTGCAGAGGGACCCCCTGCGCCATCTGTGATTTCCAGGTCAATTAAATTTTCACTCCGAGACCTCGTATTCCCATCGTTTTAGCAAAGAAGCGCATACAACACTTTTTTTGCCTTTATCCCGTTCAAATGCGAGTTTATCGATTACCAGAGTGTTCTAAATTGTCGTAAAATTGTCCTGACTCTTTCGATTCTCATATCAGAGCGCTCGATAATTGTATATTGGTCGAAATATGAGAGCTCGATGCCATTTTGGTTCTGGTCTGGACTGAGTTAAAAAATTGTTCTGAAAAATCCAAATTTTGAATGTGTCAGGACAATTCTTAGATTGTCAGGAGTGAAGTATCAAAGTTGCGGACGGTTTGGTCTAATATCCTTTAAAAAAAGTGTTGTATTCGAATCGACCGATTTGAAGGGTGTTTCACTTCACCTTAACAAAACACTAATGTTCCTAAAAGACATTAACCTCCTACGTGAATTGTAAAACTTGATCAGCATGATTTACTTACCTACAAAATCTGTTTAACTCAACGGCGCGTCGCTAATAACCAGAGCAATTGATGCGACGTTAAAGAAATATATATAAAAAAAAAAATAAGCATCTTTACATACGAACGTAGAATATTGAACCGTAATCCCATGTATACATACCTATCTAACTTGTAACAGAGTGCGAGTCGTATGGTACCATTACTATGTCGGTCACTGTTTCAGCTGTCCGATGTGAATAAATCGATGATAACCACATTTGTACCCCTAATTTCGTTCTTGCATGACGCTCATTCTTACTAATATTTATGCATAGGTGTTCCAATAACGCGTTCAGGTCATGTTAACACAATTGTTCGAACGAATTTAAATCTTTTACACGTAATAATACTCAAGGTGATGTGAGACGTGATCAGAAAATTAATCGACATCTATGAAATAAAATTCATCATTTCACAACGTCATTTTGGATACTGAAGTGGTAACATAAATTGGCGCGCCACGTTGCCCACATTTACATTTATATCGATATCTGTTACACTCTACATTGAGAATTATGCAAAATAAAGTATTTCATAGGTCATGTCGGTATAATGATTGCCGAGAAATCGAACTAAAACTGAAAAGTCCCTCGGATTCATGATTTTTTTATGCACTAGCCGGCCAACGACGCCATCTATTAAGTGTGGCGGAAACTAAATGTTCGCTTTAAGAGCATGTGTTATCCACGGAGCAAGCATTCTCTTATAATCGCTCATGAAGGTATTTTTCATATTTTTCCATCTGATTTCGCATTACTTGATTTCTATAGTATTTTACATTGTTCAAGTCAGATCCTGAAAATCTTTATTTGCGTTTCTAAGCCTTTAAAAAGTATAAATCAGCAAAAATATGTGTGGACAGCGCCATGTTGATTCTAAATGAATGAAAAACATTTTTTTATAAAAAAATGAAGGTTTACTAGTTTTAAGACCTACCTTAGAACCTTCTTATCCACGTGGTGAACTTTGTTCCGAATCGATACGATCAATTCGGAGAAAACGGTCATGAACGATTTGACCTCTTAGACGTCACTTTTACGAGACGTTACCCTAGTAGCATAAAATAATTTTTAAATATTTGTTCGTAATCTTTGCTAAATATCTCAAGCGACAGATTTTTCAAGATGTCTTGTCGATGTCATTAGAGGATATCTGAAATATTTGTTGATAATCCAATGAAGTATTTAGTTTTAATCATTTATAAACATATATAGAAATTATGCCTTTTAATTTATGAACACATAATAAAAATACATTTTTCACTTCACGATTATCATCGGACACTTCATTTAGTATGAAAAAACACGATAAGTTTTTGTAATATTACCGTTCCTCTATTTCATTATGGGAGCAAAACGTGTGATATTGATTTTAAATATCTTTAAAACGATTATAACGTATTCGGCAGATAATATATAAAAAATACTTATATTAAAACGAAACGAAATGTTTTGTACATTTCTTAGAAGAATATTACGGAAACACATGGAGCTAATGTTATACAAATATTATAAAGATAATATTTTAAAGAAGAAGTTTTGGAGATATTTCAAATGTCTGTCAAATATTTATGAAATGTACGATATTCGTTAAGTATATAGATAATATAGAACAAACATTTTGTGCTACTAGGATAACCTCTTAAAGATTTGACGCACATGAAGTGTTCCGTGTGCGACATTAATGTGTTTTTAAATTTATCGGAGGTTATAGAAAAATCGAAGGTAAAATTCCAAAAAGGGACTCATTGCTTGCTTGGGCCAGTCGAGCTATCAAACATTTTGGCAATGTTCTCATTCCGAAATCCGTTCGTAAATTTTAGTTTTCTACGATACGGCTATATTGTCCCGTACGTCCCATCGTGGAGTTTTAGGGTTCCTTAGAATGTTCTCGGGTTGACCGTCCCTATTCTTTGGCGTCGTCCCTTTTTAACTTTACCTCTAACACGTGCGTGCAACACGTTTTTCCATTTCCACGGCAACTAGAAATTTGTCGTTTTCAACCAACCGTATTGGACAGCTATCGACCAATCGCGAGGCCGACAAGTCGATCTTCAACCGCTCTTCTTAAAATCTGTCAGCCGATCGCTAGTTAAGGGCGCTCACCACTCTAGCGATTTTGCAGGGCCTCAAGGGGACAACGATTCCGAACTTATTTCTAAACCGATCGAGCTTAACGAGTGCTCATATCGAAGATGAAACGTTGATCCGTGTTTATATGGGAGCGATTTTCGATAAGTGATCATTTTCATATAAAAAAGTGCAACGACATAATTTCAATGCCCTTTTACCTAGGAAGGAGGTGCTCGATCGAAAATCGCTCCCACATAAACACACGTCAACGTTTTATCTTTAAAACGAGCACTCGTTGAGCTCAATCGGTTGAGAAATACGCTCAAAATCGTTGTCCCCGTGGAGCACCTTTTTCAGGATTTTCGACTTTCTCGCGAGGAATTTGGGCATTCCTTGGCAACCGTTGCCGACTCTAGACGGAGCGTCCAACTGGCGTGTGCTTGCGGCCGGGTATCACCCACGTTTCGGTGCCTAGTCCAGAGGCGTCTAGCCGTTGTGTGAGTCCTATACGTGCAAAATACGCACACATTTTTCGCCCGTTGTTAAACATCGCCCATTATGCGTCGCGTCTTCCTCATCCGAGCGAGAAAGTACGTTTTGGTTACCTCCCACCGAATTCGATGCTGATGCCATCTAGCGGTGGAAGTCATCGTCCCCACTTTGGTGGTGAACGCCGTTAAGAAAATGCTACCTCCTCCTCCATCAAAAATGTAAAGCAACAGAGGAGGAATCTTTAGCGTTTTTCGTAAAGTCAATCTTTTGTCAGCCTTCGCCATCACCTCTGTTTCGTCTCCTGTACACGCGCACGAAGGCTTGACAAACTCATTACATTCCTCGTCAAATCTAATCGCTAAGGAAATGAAAGATTATTGGTGTTCGGTATACGAGTTTGACTTCACTTCTGGGTGCATTTTCCTCAAACATTAATTGCAGTTCCGTTGCAAAACAATTGGGATGCATACAACGGTTGTCGGGCAAATGAGCTTGGCAAAATACGAAGGATTCTTCAATCGAGACGTTTCGGTAGAGGTAAGGAGTTTAATGTTTCCCGTGGCAAACGATTTCGGACAACGGAAAGCCGTCGGTGGACGTGGGGCGTTGTTCCGGGTCGGCTGAGCCCAATGGCGGACATGTAGATTTGGCGAAGTGGACGCGGTCAATTTCCTCGGCGATGCGTGCGTCGAAAGGAGTTTAATCCGAGCGTCAACAGAGGCATTACCGCGCATCGGTGCCCTCCCCCACGTCCTTGTTGCTGCTTCCCTCCAGCCGGTGCACCCCTTCAACCCACTTCAACCCCCTGAACCCCCTGAACCCCCTCAACCCCGGGAACACTGGCGGCATCAACCCCGTGAGCGAAGCGAGGAGTTGGCGTCCCCAGCTCACTCGACTCATGACATATTCATGGTTCATTATCATAGCGAATCATGGCCCATCAGCTTTTGATTGTCCGCCAGCGTTGTTAGTCCTAACTAATGCGACTGCAGTGACCACGGTGGCGAGGACGCTGTATCGTTCTTCCGAAATGCTCCGAATAGAACGCCCGATGCCGCCCCCTGCCCGCCATTCTGCCCGCCATTCTGCTCGCTGACTGACGGCGGAATGTCGATACCGCCGAATGAATGCTGAATAAAAGAATATCGGCAATTGGTGTATTTGTTGTTCGTTTAACCGAATATCTGCTTGTAATTAAAGCGACCGCCCTGGTCGAGCTGGGGAGATCGCAGGTGATGGCGAGTGGTGAACTCTGAAGCGATTCTCGCGCAATTCCCGATGGCACTTTTGGCCGCCATTTTGGCTAGTGAATGACAACGGGATGTTCGTTACCACGCCATGAATATTACAAATTATAAATGAATATACGAATGTCCGGCGCGTACAGGTCGTTCGTTAGCGTTGACGATCTTGTAGATCTTGGGCTTTTGCCGATAAAAATACTTTGAACAAGCATTATATATTTTTAAATGAAAATGTATTCTGGTGGCAACCCAGGAACCGTTGAATATATACGATACGTAACATATACGTGTGCAAAGTTCTGTCGAATGTCTGTAAAATACTTGCTATATTATTTAAAATATATCGAGAGGTTAAATGTGCCCATAATTATGAAAGTGGTCTAAGTCATATATTTTTTGTTTCGAAATTACATTGAATTAATTTCGTTTGAAATAATATGGCGTGAAATAACTGATAAACTCATTTTTTTTTTTAATTTTGACTTAGACCACATTCATAATTATGGGCACAAATGTCCTATTGAAATACATGTAATAAACGTACATGGCAGACATATAGGATGCCGAATCGATATCGCAGGTGATGGCGAATGGTGAATCCTGAAGCGATTCTCGCGCAATTCCCGATGGCACTTTTGGCCGCCATTTTGGCTAGTGAATGACAACGGGATGTTCGTTATCACGCCATGAATAATACGAATTATAAATGAATATATGAATGTCCGGCGCGTACAGGTCGTTCGTTAGCGTTGACGATCTTGTAGATCTTGGGCTTTTGCCGATAAAAATACTTTGAACAAGCATTATATATTTTTAAATGAAAATGTATTCTGGTGGCAACCCAGGAACCGTTGAATATATACGATACGTAACATATACGTATGCAAAGTTCTGTCGAATGTCTGTAAAATACTTGCTATATTATTTAAAATATATCGAGAGGTTAAATGTCCTATTGAAATACATATAATAAACGTACATGGCAGACATTTAGGATGCCGAATAGATATCGATATACATATATGGATTATATGTTTCATATACTCCGTTAAAAAAAATGTTTTAATTTTATAACGTTTTGGGGTTTAAATGAAACTCATTTAGTACGGCTCTTCAGACAGGTCTCATTTTAGACGTTTTAGAAAAAACTTTTCGCGATTGTCGGGAATCGAACCTGGGCCTCACTTTTTCTCCCTGTAAGCTGTCACATTGACCACGATTTTTTTTTTTGAACTGGTTTATTCTTACAGCCATGTTACATAAAATGCGATTACAATTTTTCTCTTTTGCGTGAATAAACTAACGCATTTCTTTACCTTTTTTTGGTAAGAAGATCGCATAGGCTCCTCAACGGAGCACTCAGTAGTCGTACGTTCTTATTACATACACTTACATTTATGTTATAACTATTGTTATATTGTGATTTTCTTTGAACATATCACATTCTCTCTTTTCGACTTATAACGTAATCCAGAAAGGCTCGGGAAAAACTGAACCATTGAATATTCTTAATCTAACTTATCTTATTACCTATTCCCCTGTTGCCCCTATTTCCCCCACCTCCTTTTATTTACATTATTTATAAACGTTTGCGAATTTTGCTTCAGCTTGTGAGGTTCCAGCATCGTCATCATCCTTCTCTAGCCACGAATAGCGTTTAGTGTTTTTCTGGTAATTTGTTCTTTTGTCTCTATCAGATAGCGCCATGCTATAACGCCATCTCTTGAATTGTTTTATGGTGTCAAGACTATTTGGGTATGTGATTTTAGTTGTTTTTTATACTCGTAGGCCGACTTAGTACTACCCCGTAGTACTATGTACAGTATAGTTGCAAATTCATTGTAAATGATCATAAAAGTCATTCTATATTTTTAAAGGGGTGGATGTCTATGTGTATGTGTATGCGTATGTATATCAAATGTGGATATATTTTCATTCTATCGATGTTCTTTGTTATGCACAAATATTTATTATGGGCAGTACATTCATATTCTTTTACACACATTCAATACACGTACATTAAAGGATATGATAAACCTGTTTTTTTTTTCTCGTGAATATTGATCAATCAATATTAGATATCCATGTACATTGTCTAGATATCTATAATGTTTATATTGTAGATATGAACGTTAAAAATATGTATATATTTACCAAAGATGTTTTTATTACGTATGCCGTATATCATGTAGGTTTCGTATACTTGTGACCTAATCTATACGTTTACTATACATATACTATACTTGACGCGAGGTGCCTGGAAAGTGGTTCAATTAAAACAGCTACGACACATTTGTAATGTAGCTAGTGATGTAGTTAATGATACTTCTTGAATAGCCTCGATGTAATGTTTTCACACATATTATATCAGTACATTTCTCCCTAATATTCCAAATTATTTTGTTATCTTAAATTGATACAATTCGAAAAATTAACTTTTCTTATGAAATTCCTTCATCTGAAGGTATATGCTTCTATAATATTGTGTAGTGTTTGAAGCCATAATTAGACAATTTCTATTTCTTGTATCCAGTCCAGGAAGAAGTTTTAGTTCTGCAATTATGTTTTTTATGATATATATCATATTATAAGCAGTATCCGAGCATTTTCTTGTTTTATGGAATAATTGGCAATTAAATGATAATATACCTGAATTTTTAATACTTCCTTTAACCCATTTGCTTCGTTGCTCTAAATGCGCGTGTACTTGAAAAATCCGACTTTTGGTGATAAGCAACAGTATTTGTTTGCGGATTATTTCGTCAAATGATGCAAATGGTTATTTAGTGTCTTCGAATTATCTTAGCTCTCTACGTTTTACACATCTTAATTTTGTCCCTTTGTTCTCTTTCTTAATCCTCGTGAGTTCATTGAGCTGGGTGTATATTTAATAACTTTCCTCGTGAATATTTTTGCTGCCTCACATTATCTAACCTATGAAGCGATTGTCTAGTGAAACGAGACTCCCGTCCAATGTAACAAGTTTGACACTTCTTCTCATTGATTTACCGGTCTTCGATGTTACGAGAATAGAACTATCATCCGGCTTAAATTCACAGGCTGATTCACGTTTGCTACTCTCTTCAGTCTCATTCATTATTTTAGGTACCTTCCAACGGCAGTTATCACAAATTAATGATGCGAATGATAGAGCAGCGATGGGTATCTTTGGTTCTGGTAACTGTGTCAGAAGTACTTTATTTTCAAATTTTCAGACAAGTATCAAATCCCCGTGTCAACGAAAAAAGTATTTACGAGTTTATAATATGGCTGGAATAAGCTTTAATTTAATGTTTTCTTCAATCATTGTTTTCGGTGCTCCTTTCAGTTCCATTTAATTTGTTGTGATCTTTCAACAGCAGTTGTTATAAATTAATAATGCGAACGATATAGATATGAGGCGCCCTTGATTCACGTCAGAGTCAGAACTTCTNCAATCATTGTTTTCGGTGCTCCTTTCAGTTCCATTTAATTTGTTGTGATCTTTCAACAGCAGTTGTTATAAATTAATAATGCGAACGATATAGATATGAGGCGCCCTTGATTCACGTCAGAGTCAGAACTTCTTTTTTAAATATTTAGGAAACTTGCAAATGTTTTCCTAACCGCGCGATGTAAAAATTTTTAAGAATTTGGAATATGATTGGAATAAGCTTCAATTTGATATTTTCATTAGTCATTCTTTCACCAAGATACGCAATATATTACGAATGTTGTAATTCTTTGATTTTTATAAATTATATGACTTGCTGCTACACGATCTTACATTTTCTCGTCGTATTACAGTGATGTAAAAGTGACGTCAAAGAGATTGAATTTATGAAACATTTCTCCGAATCGGGGGTATCGAATTGTTTTAACTTTTACAATGCGAATATGGAGGCTACAAGGAAGCTCTCACACTTTTGACATTTTTATTTCATAAAAATTTGTTTATAAACGTTTTTAAGGTTTTTCTTTATTATAAAAAATAAGATTTCCTGGATTCAGGACTTTCCTTACAGTCCCCATATTCACGTCGTAAAGTTTAAAACGATTCGACACAACTAGTTTGGAGAAAAATCTCATGAACGATTGTCTCTTCAAATACGATTTTCACATCTTAAAAAGAAACTAAGAATATAGTTGGAAATATAATACCCTGAAAACTAGAGTTTTATATTAAAAATATTCAGACGGTTGTTTACGACTTTGTGACGTAACGGAAGCATTGACTTGATTTCGAGTAAATACATTGGACAGAGGTCGAACAGGTTAAGAAAGAGATAACCCGAACTCCTGTTTCCTACACTCGGCCGTCCGCCCCTGCATCTGCCCTCAGATGCTGTCTTCCTCCTCGGTTGAAGATTCGACATTACGGGATGACACAATCCATGGCTTAATGTGTTCAGCCCTCACCGATGTTAATCACAGTATACCGATCTTTGGGCAGTACTTTAACAATACGATACGGTTCCAGAAACTTTATAGGAAGGTTTAAACCTGGCTTCATTTGGGTTCTCTTGATAGCCACCAGGTCATTTTCGCGGTACTTCTGTGCCCTTTTCCTTGACGCGTTATACGTTTTCTTATTCTCCTGTTGAATTTCTAATATATTCCTCCTCGCTTGCTCTCTCAATTCATCCCGGATCAGCTTCCAATTTTGTGGAATTAATTTTCGGGTCGGGAAGGCACGAGAGACAAACACGCGTTTTGTTGGATTGGTCGGTAAAAGTTAATTTATTATTGGCACGTAGTGCTCAGCGCTGAGGTTCGACACCGACTACTGGTCAAATTCTAAAGACGGTTAGGCGATGAGACACACAGTCATACACACATATACATTACGTGAGCTACGGTCAGGTGTGAATAAGGCAGAGGTCGAACAGGCTATGAAAGAGATAGCCTGGACTCCTGTTTCCTACAATATATGCATCGTCATTTGTCTCAATACACCTAATCAATACAGATGTGTAGGAAATTCAAATATATTTCAGACGGTAACGTTATGCTGAAATAAAGATTTGAGACGCTTATTGGAATATTCATTCCGATTCCGGTTTTGTCTTTAGCAGATGACAATTTCGCCTAACAAAATTAGCACCTCGAGACGCGCCATTATTAAAGTCGTAATTTCTTAACGAGAATCCAGATTGCGAAGATGATAGAAGAAACGGAAATTGGGTGAACTAATTTTTAAGCGGCTTCCGGTAAAGTGTATTACGGGTTCCGGTATAAAAGCGGAGAATTGATTCTTTCGTCGTACCGTTCCCAGTAAACTCAAAATATTCAACGAAACCATCAATGCCTCTAACCCTAGCATAGAAAGAAGGTCATGGCAAAATCTTCTTATCCACTCAACGAAAGCTCCTTTGATGTTTCGTTGAATTACGTTATGCCCATAGTAAATGCATTGTCCTCTTAACGTTACTTTCTTTGAAATTCGGTTTCACGTACTTTCCATGAGTTCAGATTTCACTGCCAAAGAGTGATACTCGTGTCTTCCGCATAGAATTATGCGTCCCCCTTTATTCACTCATTCTTTTTGAAATTTTACCACGGTTCGGAGACAGAACCCTGCGCCTGGATAATGATGTCTCCATGTCCAGAAGATGTTTGTTCTAGTCAATGAATTTCGTTTGAAAGGAAAGAAAGCATTTACTTACATAGTTTAGAGATATTAATTATTAGTTATTTCCTAAGTCACACTGAAATCTGCTGATTGCCTCTCAAGAAAAAGGATTAATTGTTGCTCATCACTTCCTTGTCGTAGGGGGCTTTCACTTGCTGATTCTTCAATTATTTGGTACAGGTAACCCTCCTATAACACGGTATCTTATAACACGGTTTCGCTATAACACGATTCGTATATTGCGGGAACCCTCCTACAACACGGCATCCTATAACACGGTTTCGCTATAACGAGTCATTTTTCTTGAATACAGACCCTTCCACGGAAAGAAGTCGAAAATTCAAAAGGGAGCTGCAAAACTGTTTATCTCCATACCGCGAAATTTACAATGACCTAGTAAAAACCAGCAAGCAAAGTTCGATTACAGATTTTTTCAAGAGGGGAAAACATACAAAAACTTTAAATAGAGAAAAAAGTTCTGAAAGTGAAGGGGATATTGTTCCACCGAAAAAACGTTCTCGGTTGATTATACTGAGCAGTGACGACGAATAAATTCATTAAATTATGGTTGCATTAGATTAAAATATTTTTTTTATACTTTGTGTTGTACATACATTTATATTTTTAATAAAAATTAAGTTGTTTATGTCGAATTAAAAAAAATATTTGTTTTTAATAAGTTTTTGGAACGTAACCCCCCTTTTTATACTAGCTCTGGGTCTCATGCAACACGGTTTCACACAACACGGCATTTTCTAGGAACCTAACTACCGTGTTATAGGAGGGTTACCTGTACTTCAATTCGCTTCAAGGTATGCTAACACGTTTTAAAATAATACTTATAGATGTAAACAAAAAAGAAAGATGTAATATAAACACACGTATTTATTCCCCTAATACACATTCCGGATGGATAACAAGAAACATCGTTTCATATTTTACATTTTATTAATAATATCACAGTAAGTAGTTGAAATTAACGGTAACCTTAATTCTCGTAATATATCAGAAATTAATTTACGTTGTTAATACGAGTCACATATTTTTCACGAAATCATTTATCTTGGGGGGAAAGGGGGTGTATTTTGTCATAAAGGTCGATAAAAGGATAAACAAACAATGTTTAGACCATTGATCTAACGGTCATTGACATTAAATAAAAACCGTATTTAATACAATCAATTGCATCATTTTTTGCGGGGTAATTCAACAATTTTGAATCCTAAAAGCTTCTTTTGCGTGGATCGGAAGTTTTATTCGTTCAGAGCTTATCTATTAATGAACTATATAATTTAACTACCTTCACCGGTAGTGCTCATATTGGAATCGTAACAGCGGATACCACTTCTTTTTTATCCCTTGTAGGTGAATCCTGTTTTAAAGTTCGATCGAACGAGGTTTCTCATCATACTTCGCTAGGTGAATGTAAAACCCAATTAGTCCGTAATGGAGAATAAAGTCGGCCGCCATTGCGGCTCCAGCCCGATTCCAAATAGTGAAGGTAGATTGATAGATAGATTCGGGGAGAGGAAGATGGAGATAGCGATGGACGAAGAGAGATGGAGCGAGATTTCGAGCTGTGGGATCCTTCGGGCTCATCCCACTCGAGCCGCCACTCGAAAGGACATCTCTAATGGGAACAGACAGTGTGCTGGGATGGGTTGACAATCCTCTAATTACTTTAAAGTAGTTCCCGATTCCCCAGCCGCTGCTGCGGTGATCGAGGGGAGCTGGGCCACGGTAGTTGAAAAATGTTCATTGTCTGCGCACCAAGGCAGACTCGGCTCCCGAGTTTAATCCGAAACGTAGCCTTGTTCTCGATCAATATGGCGTCCTCGTAATGTCGGAAATGAGGTTCTTCGGACCCGTCTATTCCGAGCTCCTGATATTTCTCCTAGTCGTTATTTGTCTACAAAACGCATGCCTTATTGATCATACTTTACATTTTTAGATCATCCAGGTAAGTACGTTAGGACCAACGTCACGAGAGCTTAGAGGATTCTAGAAGAATTGAAGGAACTTGACCCAACGAAACTACAAATCGCATTTCATGGGTTATTATTAATTACAAAACATTTCTTTACATTGATATAATAGTAGAGGATAAGTATCATCTGAAGAGTGCATTCTGTTGTTGTAAATTATAGACTCTATGGATTATCAGAAAAATCTCTAATATTAAATGGTTTATGTATGTCATTTGTAACTATCTCCTCAACCGAGAGGTAGACGTCGCATTTCTTCAGTAACACGCCTCTTCCGCTGTTTACACAATAAAAACTACAAAAGTATCAATGCAATTGTTACTAAATTGGAAATTTGAATCTTTATATGTTACATTACAAGTGTGGTTATAAACGAAGAATACTGAAATGTAAAGAAGCAGCAGTGACAAGAAAAAAGCGGCGAAATTGTGAAAGTCTGAAAATGTAAAAATTGAAATGACGGGAGGATGCCGAATTATATGAGAAGCCCCCAACTAGTGACTTGGCTTTGTAACACGATTTAGGTTCTTTTTTAATCTGGAAATATAATGTAGTGCTACAAGCTTGTATTCGGCGAGTGTTTTTCTTTTTACTATGGACGTAAGAATACATGGACGAAGCCCAAAGTCCCATTTTAGACCAGGGGGAAGCCTGCGCGTTGGAAAGGGAGGGTGTACAAAAGGGTTGTGCCAATTTTTCAGCCTCCTGATTGGTAGGTCACCTACTTCATATTTCCTGTTTGCTCTAACTTATTCCTTTTCACCCCTCCTGTATGTAAAATATAACGTTTAACCTTTTTTACGCTACAAGTGGCATATTGTACTTCATTCACTGTTTATCTGTTCAGAGCCCGCAACGTTCTTTACCCGCTACTCTTAAGGTGAAGTGAAACACGTCGAGGAACTTGATCAACGTCGATAAAGAAGATTTTTCTAAATGTCTACGTTGCCGATGTTGGTTTTTATATTGACAGCTGTGTCGAATTATATTGGGTATTGTACCAAATGGCATATTCCACCTGTCGTTTTCGTACAATAATTATAAAGAAAACGAAGTAATACTCCAGAAATCCTCTGGATTCATGCCTTCTGGGGCCCTAATTGACTGCGGAGGGACCCCCGCGCCTTCTGTGATTTCCAGGTAAATTAAATTTTCACTCCGAGACCTCGTATTCCCATCGTTTTAGCAAAGAAGCGCATACAACACTTTTTTTGCCTTTATCCCGTTCAAATGCGAGTTTATCGATTACCCGAGTGTTCTAAATTGTCGTAAAATTGTCCTAACCCTTTCGATTCTCATATTAGAGCCTTCGATAATTGTATATTGGTCGAAATATGAGAGTTCGACGCCATTTTGGTTCTGGTTTGGACTGAGTTAAAAATTTTTTCTGAAAAATCCAAATTTTTAATGTGTCAGGACAATTTTTAGATGATCAGGAGTGATGTGTCAAAGTTTCGGACAGTTTGGTCTAATACCCTTAAAAAAAGTGTTGTATTCGAATCGACTGATTTGAAGGATGATTCACTTCACCTTAAAGTGACATCTAAATCTCAGCCAATCAGAAAGTTAAGATTTTGGCGCAAACCTTCCCATTGTTCCAATGTGTTCTCCCCTTACTTACTGCGATCCTCGCCCCTCTGGCTTGGGCCCATCCATGTATTCTTACGTTTATGTGTTTTTACACGAAAGTGTTTCTAGCGTTGATTACGTTTACGACATCTTTCGAAGTATAGGATAAGTTGATAAGAAATCGGCCAAAAAGTAGATCATAAATCTTGAACGTTCATATAAAATCACGCGAAAGTACTGGAGATGATCCTAAGAAGAGATAATGCGATTGCTTCGAATGTTAAGGTGAAGTGAATCCCCCTTCAAATCAGTCGATTCGAATACAACTCTTCTTTTTAAGGGTAAAAGACCAAGCTGTCCGAAACTTCGACACATCGCTCCTGATCATCTAAAAATTGCCCTGACACATTGCAAATTTGGATTTTTTAAACAAATTTTTTAACGCAGCCCAGACCAGAACCAAAATGGCGTCGAGCTCTCATGTTTCGATCGATATACAATTATCGAAGGCTCTGATATGAGAATCGAAAGGGTCAGGATAATTTTACGACAATTTAGAACCCTCTGGTAATCGATAAACTTTCATTTGAACGGGATAAAGGCAAAAAAAGTGTTGTATGCGCTTCTATGCCAAAACGATGGTAATACGAGGTCTCGGAGTGAAAATTTAATTGACCTGGAAATCACAGATGGCGCAGGGGCTCCCTCTGCAGTCAATTAGGGCCTCAGAAAGCATGAATCCAGAGAATTTCTGGAGTTTTACTTCGATTTCTTTATAATTATTGTACGAAAACGACAGGTGGGGTATGCCATTTGGTACAATACCGAATATAATTCGACACAGCAGTGAATATAAAGACGCTCTAATATATAAAACGAAAGTGTCAAAAATATTGGACGACAATTTAGAACACTTTAGTAATCGATAAACTCGCGTTTGAACGGGATAAAGGTGTAAAAAGTATCTTACGCGCTTCTATGCCAAAACGATGGGAATACGAGGTCTTGGAGTGATAATTTAATTGACCTGGAAATCACAGATGGCACAGGAGGTCCCTCCACAGTCAATTAGAGCCTCAGAAAGCACGAATCCAGAGAATTTCTGGAGTTTTACTTCGATTTCTTTATAATTATTGTACGAAAACGACAGGTGGAGTATGCCATTTGGTACAATACTCGATATAATTCGACCCAGCTGTCAATATAAAAACCAACGTCGGCAACGTAGGCATTTAGAAAAATGTTCTTTATCGACGTCGACCAAGTTCCTCGACGCGTTTCACTTCACCTTAAGGCTGGGGCATTTCAAAGAATGCAAATTGTTCGGAGACGTTCGGCGTCCCCGGATGTCGCGTTGTTCCGACAAATGCAACGACGGACTCGGAGGAAGTCCTTGTCGAGCCGTTAGGTATGTTCGGGAAGGCACTTCTGGTAGACGGAGTGCGAGCCAAACTCCAAACTGGAAACTTGAGCCCGGAGACTGGGGACTCGAAATCCGGAACTCCAGGCTCTGGGCAGAACCGAGGGTGCACGGCATCCATCTGTAGAGGTAGGTGTGCCTCCGTATGTGGCCAATGCCAAATCGGGCTCTGTGTGCGGGGCTGCGGTGGCAGGTGACGGCGTGTTGTGAGGTGCATAATGAATAATGCCGAAGCCGAACCACAAGCCGTTCCTGTCCTTCCACTTGGCTGACTGAATGACAGCCAGTCTAGGAAAAACCGCTGATTGGCTGTACATGTCGGTGTCTCTCATCTGCCCACCGCATCTCGTGTCTTTACTTCTCAGACTCGAACTCGATTGAACCCATTATTCGATTTTATTCTTGTTTTGTATTCCCTACTCCCTACATACATGGAAATTATTGTTTCGATTTTATGACAGGAGTATCGGATCCTCCAAGGGAGGAGTGTTTACAAAATTCTACCTTTCCGTCGAAATAACGAAAGTGACTTTTGGAAACTCAGTCGTATGCTGATTTGATAACGATTTAAGCTGGAGAGAAGAGAAAGGTTTATAGAAGACGTCAACTTTAATGACGTTGCAATTGTAATTTAGAAAGTATGAAAAAGTTTGAGATTACTTCGGTGGAAATAACTTACCAATGTCTCCGAAGTCTCAGAGGACTTAATTTCTTGTTTAAGAAAGAATTTCAGATTGGGAAATTTTCAGAAATATAATTTCTTTATGTTAGGTTTCTTAACTATCAACTTCTGTTTTTCTGATACCATTTCCCTTAAAAAAATTAACATTTTAAACTGAGATTCATCGTGAACTGTACATGTGATTTCATGGCAAACGTCAAAAATGAATAAGTAACTAAGACGGAATAATGAAATAGCAAAGATAAGTTGAACATTTGAGAGGGGATCTCAAAAAATACCGAATTTTTATACTAAATGGATATAGTTCCCTTTTCCGTCTCTTTTTCTCACTTTTTTTTAAATGCCTGTTCTATAAAAAAGATACCGCTCCCTAATAAAAAAGGTAATGTTGAATGACTGATTCATCTCACTTAAATTTACATTAACACTAGGTTTACGGGACCCGTCAATTTGACGGAATTCAAACTTCGAATAGAAATACCGAAAAAACCATAGCATTAATTTAACCATTTTTCTATCGTAAATTAATCATTTCATCCAAAGAATTTATAAACACAATTATTTTTTCCTAAGCCTTCTGATTTTTAAAATCTGTATGTGGTATACCTATCTCTACGAAACCCGTCAAATTGACGGACTAACTAATTTCATGAACGATCCATATACATTGGCTTCTTTGTAGTGAGTGGAAGGACGTTTCTCAAAGACAGAGTGCAAAAGTTTCATTTATTGTAGACAGTCTCCGCTTATTGTAAGTATCTACAACAGGGTAATTGAATTTGGGCACAGTATTTTTTATTTTTTTATTTTTACCAATCTCCCTTTTCTAGCAATCATGAGTAAATCCAGGAGATATAATAAGAAATTAAACAAATTTGTCAACATCAATGAAGATTGTTCTGAGGATACCTCCAAAGAAGATTGATATGAACTACGCCAAAGCGAAGATGAGAATAAAAGTTCCGAATGCATTGAAAGTGGAGAGATAGGAGAATCTTCGGATAGTGAAGAGGAAAACTTCTTGAAAGGGTGTCGTAGCAAGAAAAAGATGAGTATTCTTTCTAGTTCTGATTCCGATGAGAGGACGAGCATTCCAATCATTTCCGTGATAATTTTTAAAAAAGGACTTTTTTACTTATTAATAATTTATTCAAACGTAACGCCTAGTGTTGTCTAATTCAGACTTAATTTGAATAAATCGATTTTTTAAAGAAAATCCGTATTTTCAGTTACCCGTCAGTTTGACGGGTGCTCGTAGAAATAGGTATATAAAAAACGCCCGTAAACCTAGTGTTAAGGTGAAGTGAAACATCCTTCAAATCAGTCGATTCGAATACAACACTTTTTTTTAAGGGTATTAGACCAAACTGTCCGAAACTTTGATACATCACTCCTGATCATCTAAGAATTGTCCTGACATATTACAAATTTGGATTTTTCAGAAAAATTTTTTAACTCAGTCCAGACCAGAACGAAAATGGCATCGAGCTCTCATATTTCGACCAATATACAATTATCGAAGGCTCTGATATGAGAATCGAAAGGGTCAGGACAATTTTATGACAATTTAGAACACTCTGGTAATCGATAAACTCGCATTTGAACGGGATAAAGGCAAAAAAAGTGTTGTACGCGCTTCTTTGCTAAAACGATGGTAATACGAGGTCTCGGAGTGAAAATTTAATTTACCTGGAAATCACAGATGGTGCAGGGGGTCCCTCCGCAGTCAATTAGGGCCCCAGAATGCATGAATCCAGAGGATTTCCGGAGTTTTACTTCGATTTTTTTATAATTATTGTACGAAAGCGACAGGTGGAATATGCCATTTGGTATAATACACAATATAATTCGACCCAGCTGTCAATATAAAAACGAACGTCGGCAACGTAGGCATTTAGAAAAATCTTCTTTATCGACGTTGATCAAGTTCCTCGACGTGTTTCACTTCACCTTAACAGAATTGGCTATACGCAAGATACAAATAAGAGATGGCGTAATATGTATAGTACTTTAAAATCCTTGGATCTCTTAATGGAAAATGTTAGGATTTATTGTCGGTTCTTTCAAAATGTTTAGGTTTTTTTTACCGGTTGATATTTTCGTATGAAAATTTACCAAAGCTATTGAAGTGAATTTCTCAGCTTGGACGCATTCGGAATACCCGAAACATCCTTCTGTCTTTTGGTTCGCTCCTTCCGTGCCCCTCGGTCGTTTACTATCATCCTGAAAACCACGTAGTTGATGCGATGCTCCTGCTGCGATGTAAATTATAATTAGCCTTTAATGCTACCTGAATAAATAATGAAGCAGCAACTACCTATCCGTTCACATCCATTTCTGCTAGAGGTTCGCAACGCATCCCTAAAACAGTTGCTGATGTTCCCGCCACTGGCATTCCTTGGCTTGGCGTAAAACAATTATTGCTAAATTATCAATTAGGAAACAACGATGTAGATGAATTCTTAACAATTTGTTTGGGATCTGTTGGATAAAAATATTGCACTAGAGAGCGTGTAGGTATTAGTTAGAATTCTATATTTGAACGAACGCATTTCATGCAGACTGGTCCAGTTGTTATTAATTTAATTGATTATTTCTTTTTTCAGCGGCGTGTCATAAAACAATTATTGCTAAATTATCAATTAGGAAACAACGATGTAGATGAATTCTTAACAATTTGTTTGGGATCTGTTGGATAAAAATATTGCACTAGAGAGCGTGTAGGTATTAGTTAGAATTCTATATTTGGACGTACGCATTTCATGCAGACCGGTCCAGTTGTTATTAATTTAATTGATTATTTATTTTTTCAGCGGCGTGTTATTAGATAATGATTGATTTTTAATTCCGATGCATGGCATACACTCACATTCCATTGTACTACAGTAGTTATTAAAGAAAATTATAATTATTCGCGAAAAATTATATAAATGTCACCCAAATGAATGTTTTAAATTTTTTCAATTAAAACATAGACCGAAGTAATATGTAATTTGATAATAGATAGACTTTATGTGGTACTGTACATGATATTTGTTTGAAGCTAAACTATTTATTTAACGGAGTAATTCTACATATAATTGTCGTACCCTGCAAGTAATCTCTGCATATTTCATATTCGTTTAATTAACGAGGTTCAATGTCAGTATAATTATTTTGTTGTTTCTCGAGTATCTGATATCATTAATGAAATATTTAATTGTATATTTAAAAAATGATATTCAGTCATATCAGTTTGATTTCAAAATTGCTGATTGAAGTTCTGATTTAACTTCTTTGTTAAATGTGAGGTCCAAACCTGTTCAAGTATTGATAAACTGCAATATCTATTCACCATGTTTAACAATACTCCAAATTTTTAGAGCGTAGATAACAGACTTTACCTCTATGCCACGGCACGGGATGAAATGATGTGGACTAACAAGGAAGGTATCCCAGGTCGTTCTCTCCGATTTGATTTCTTTTATAATATGTTATAGTAGACTAAAAACTAAGCAACACGTATTTTTTTTTAACTGCCATGAAACACTGTAAGGGGGTGAAACCACCATCCAAAGTAAAGTGTGTCAAGGGGCGATTTGGTAGTGTGACCCACAAGAACATAATATTTTTTAACCAATCCACCTGGAAAAGCTTTCTCAAAAGGAGAAATGAAAAATATAATTTTCTCAATTAAAAAAAAAAATTAAGGGGTGAGCTACCCCTTATAGGCCTTACTTTGAATGGTGGTTTCACCCTCTTAAAGTGTTTAATGGCAGATAAAAAAAATACGTTTCGCCTAGTTTTTAGTCTACTATAACATATTATAAAAGAAATCAAATCGGAGAGATCGACTTGGGATACCTTCCTTGTAAGCGGAGTGAGCTGTACACGTATTCCGTACATGCGGTACACGCACGAGAGAAAGAAGAAACCGCCCTAGTAGCACAAGATATTTGTCCTATATTTTCTATATATTTAACAAATATCGTACATTTTGTAAATATTTAGCAGACATTTGAAATATTTGCAAAACGTTTACTTTAGAATATTATCTGCTCACCCTACTTGTTTATTCCCTAGTAGCACAAAATATTTGTCCTATATTTTCTATATATTTAACGAACATCGTACATTTTGTAAGTATTTAGCAGACATTCGAAATATTTGCAAAACGTTTCCTTTTGAATATTATCTTTATAATATTTGTATAATATTAGTTCCATGTATTTTCATAATATTCCTCTAACAGATATACAAAACATTTCGTTTCGTTTTAATATAAGTATTTTTTATATATTATCTGCCGAATACATTATGAAATGAACATTTCTTCGCGTCCCGATTCTACAACGTTGAATGACAACCGACAGCAACGATGCCACTTGAACGGGCAATTTCCGTTGGAGAAGGAAGTAATAAATCTCGTCGGTGATCCGAGTCGATTATTATGGAAGCATCTCCCTTCTGGGGTGGCGGAAAGCAACCCCCGGGAAGCGAAATCAATCGGTGATTATCCCCCGAATCGGTTTTCCGGTAGAAAAGAACGCAACGGCTCGTTTTCCGGGGACCACGCCCAACGGCTTGGCCAGGTCGGATTAAAAGGGTAATAATCAAATACGGGCACGTTTAATTCCCCGGCACCCCCCATAATTTGAGGGAAAATATATTCCGCCCCCAATCTGAGCCGCCCCCGAGCTGCTAAATGTAATCCTCCGTGGCGTTTGTTACTTCTTACTCCCGGCCTCGTTCGCGTCGGCATCCCAGCATATTGGGATCCCAGTTCCCATCCCAGTTCCCATCCCAGTTCCCGTCCCAGGTCCCGTCCCAGGTCCCATCCCAGGTCCCATTGGCGTAGGCCCGGCAGGCGCGGGACAAGGGGTTAACCTCTTGCATTATTCACCCGTTCATTATATATGAATAAATTTTCGAGTAATGCCGAGATAAAGCAGCCAAGTTTTAGGTGCTCGCCTCGCCTTGAATATTTAGCGGGCGCTGTCACGCGATGCCGTTATGCTCATCTGGCCCGCTAAGTTTCCGAGCTTCGTATCACGACCTCCTCAGTTATTCATTCCTGAGGACTCCGTCGGTATCCGGCGACGCCGATAAAACCCACCCTTTTCAAAAATCTCCCCTTTCTATTACTCGCCGAACGTTACCGTTTCCAGAGTAGAGTTCCACTTGCAGTAAAACCGATTTTTACAACATTTACGGATGTCTGCCGGATTTGGAAGGGTTGGATCGACGCGTCAACAAATTCGAACTTTCTGTAATAGCCAATTGTAATCGATCGATGCAAGACATCGTATTAATTATGGAGTTGTTATGCGATATTAATTATATATATTACTTGGAGCGGGAGTTCTTTCACGCTTTTGAATTTATATTAGTGCCTGTATCGCGAACGAACACAAGTATTGTTATGCGACATTAATTATACATATTATTTGGAGCAGGAGCTCTTTCACGCTTTTGAATATATATTAGTGCCTGTATCGCGAACGAACAAAAATATTGTCTTAATGAACATTATCAACCCGCTGAGTACTTATCGTTAGTATCACGAATTTGTCAGTGAATCGATCTGAAAGGGTCTTCTGCTGGCCAGTGATGTTGATAAATCTGACCATTAAAAAATCGTCTTTATCTTTGAAAAATTCTTTCTTTCCTAGTCACTAAATGTCCCTACTTCAAGGATTAAAACACTTTTTGTCTCTTATAATTACTCGTTACGGTTGTAACTAGTTTTACTACATTTACGGATGTCTGCCGGATTTAGAAGGGTTGGATCGACGCGTCAATAAATTCGAACTTTCTGTAATAGCCAATTGTAATCGATCGATGCAAGACATCGTATTAATTATGGAGTTGTTATGCGATATTAATTATATATATTACTTGGAGCAGGAGTTCTTTCACGCTTTTGAATTTATATTAGTGCCTGATTCGCAAACGAACACAAATATTGTCTTAATGAACATTATCAACCCGCTGAGTACTTATCGTTGGTATCACGAATTTGTCAGTGAATCGATCTGAAAGGTTCTTCTGCTGGCCAGTGATGTTGATAAATCTGACCATTAAAAAATCGTCTTTATCTATAAAAAATTGTTTCTGCCCTAGTCACTAAATGTCCCTACTTCAAAGATTAAAACACTTTTTGGCTCTTACAATTACTCGTTACGGTTGTAAGAAATATAAAACGGAAGTGGCTCTGCATCGAAAGACCAATTTTGTTCAGTTTAGTTTTGAAGAACATTTTAATATAACGTTATTTGAAAATTCAATGACATATTTTTAATGTCAGCTCTCTGTAATAAAAAAATGTTACCGGTACAATATACTTAGTAACCGGATATCTTATGCAGCAACGATTTCTCATGGTGTAAGTACATTTTGACTATTAATTTTTTTTATTACTAAAATTGTAGTTTGACTTAATATAGTTTAGGGTTTTGTTTTTCTTGTTTGTGGTAATTAAGCCAAATAGTCCCTAATATTTGAGTACTTTAGTAGTGACTCACTGCTCGCATTTTGATGATTTCTTTATGTTATTATGCTGTTTCAAATTATAAAGAATCTGCAAAACCCAATTTCAAGTAAGGGGCTGCAGTTACTTATTACATTTCTGCCGATGTATATTTTGGAAGTTTACGACTAAACCCAGAAGGCATCTTATAGGAATATCTTATGGATAGTTAAGAAATATTAAAAAACCGATATTCAATATTTACAGAATATCTGTTAATGACTATACAATATCTATAAAATATCGTATACATGTCGAAATGGTCACCTGCTGATAGAAATGAATATCGGTGGAATACTGTATGAATGTTTTCGGGATATTCAATTAACACTTCATCAATATTTTATAGACATTCTTCATTGCATATAATATATAATTATATTTTCATTTTGCGTGACGTACGTTTTATTAAACAATAACATTACAAATACATTTCAAACAAGCTTCTGTACTCTAAGGGTACTTTCCCGTCGAAATGCTCGAAAAATAAATCATTTTCATAAATTAATAATAAAATGTGGAACTACAATACTGGACAATGTAAGGTAAAAAACCTTGTCCTTTAGTAGTACATGTTTAATTGATTAAAAAAGATTAGTCTACTTTAATTTAATATTTTTTCCTCGAAATAAATAATTACATTTATCATGTCACGCCAGAAATAATATTTCTTGACGGGCATCATCAGGACTCGTAACAGGATCATCTGGAATAAAAAGTCATTATTCACGCTAACTTAACACTAGGTTTACGGGCGTTTTTTATATACCTGTTTCTACGAGCACCCGTCAAATTGACGGGTAAACGAAAACACGCATTTTCTTTAAAAAATCGATTTATTCAAATTAAGTCTGAATTAAACGACACTAGGCTTTACGTTTAAATAAATGATAAATAAGTAAAAAGTGCTTTTTTAAAAATTATCACGGAAATGATTGGAATGCTCGCCCTCTCATCCTCGGAGTTAGAACTAGAAAGAATACTCATCCTTTTCTTGCTACGACACATTTTCAAGAAGTTGTCCTCTTCACTATCCGAAGATCCTTCTATCTCTCCACTTTCAATGCAAACTTTCACTCTCATCTTCGCCTTACACTCACTGCAACGAAGCAAACATATATGGATTGTTTATGAAATTAGCTAGTCCGTCAATTTGACGAGTTTCGTAGAGATAGGTATACTACATACAGATTTTAATAATTAGAAGGCTTAGGAAAAAATAATTGTGTGTACAAATTCTGTGGATGAAATGATTAATTTACGATACAGAAATGGTTAAAATTAATGCTATGGTTATTTCGGTATTTCTTTTCGAAGTTTGAATTCCGTCAAATTGACGGGTCCCGTAAACCTAGTGTTAAATCTGAGCTTCTAGACTGTGTATGTGTTAGATTTCCTGTAAATTTTTAAAGAACCGTCCGTTCCTTCTCCTTGCGAAAATCCACACGTTTTTGAGTTGTAGGTTGTCGAGCGGACAATGGAGCCGAAAGGGAGCGTCGAAATAAATCCGTTTCCGATGCCCTTTGTAATTTGAGATGATCGGCTTATCGTGACCTCAATGGGATCCGTACCCTATCGCAAATGTCAATGGTGAAGTGATAGTTGACGTGATCCTGTGTGTTAAGACTTTCCCACCTGCGAGAAACTAGGGATAATTTGGGACTGTTTCTTCAAGGGCAAGCGTTGTCAAAATGTTGTTGGTATTAACAATAGAAAAGTTTTGTCATTGTTCCGAGAACAAAGCATCTGAAGGTTCGAAGTAGATAAATTGTGAATAAGGACATGGAAATTAATTGTCTAAAATCATTTTGATTTCACCGAACGAGTTGAATATCCAATGAAAATGGTAACTACTTTCTAAAAGAAATGTTTGCCTTTCAATGTATGTAATTTACTAAGAATTCAAAATTGAAGAGACAGTCATAAAAGTGTAGCTTTAATCAAAAAGGTGATCCCTTTTAAGACAAATAGTGAGCATTGTGCGCTGTGCAATTGGTGTTAATGATGTGAATTTTTCCTTTGGTGATTAGTAGAACCCTTAACTGAATGAAAAGAAAGATTCCTTTAGTAAAACTTAATCATAATAGCTTCGAGATTCATGTTCTTAGAGCAACATTAATATTGATTTTCATCATTAATATTAAGTTGATCGGGAGGTCATTTCTGACTGTTCAATGTGAAGTAAGTAGATCAATTAATACCGAATGACATTAAATTTGTTGTATTTAGTATATACGTTAGGGTAGTTGCGAGAAAAACGGACCACCGCCTTAAGGTGAAGTGAAACCCCCTTCAAATCAGTCGATTCGAATACAACACTTTTTTTTAAGGGTATTAGACCAAACTGTCCGAAACTTTGGCACATCACTCCTGATCATATAAGAATTGTCCTGACCCATTCAAAATTTGGATTTTTTAACAAAATTTTTTTACTCAGCCCAGACCAGAACCAAAATGGCGTCGAGTTCTCATATTTCGATCAATATACAATTACCGAAGGCTCTGATATGCGAATCGAAAGGGTCAGGACAATTTTACGACAATTTAAAACACTCTGGTAATCGATAAACTCTCATTTGAACGGGATAAAGGCAAAAAAAGTGTTCTATGCGCTTCTATGCCAAAACGATGGTAATACGAGGTCTTGGAGTGAAAATTTAATTGACCTGGAAATTACAAATGGCGCAGGGGGTATCACTGCAGTCAATTAGGGCCCCAGTAAGCATGAATCCAGAGGATTTCTGGAGTTTTACTTCGATTTCTTTATAATTATTATACGAAAACGACAGGTGGAGTATGCCATTTGGTACAATACCTAATATAATTTGATACAGCTGTCAATGTAAAAACGAACGTCGGCAACGTAGGCGTTTAGAAAAATCTTCTTTATCGACGTTGATCAAGTTCCTCGACGTGTTTCAGTTCACCTTAAAGTATATAGTCATAATTTCACCAGACCTCGTACTTTCCAGGTCATTTTTTGACTTTCTCCGCGTTCCCACGGTGTGCGGTTGGCCTCCAAATGTTGTTCTTGCTTTCGTGCGATGGACCCAAACTTCCGCGAAATTTCGGTACACAGGATCATAAAAAATACTCTCGAATGATACGTGATCTAACAAAGGCATGATCAGGCCGTCATTGACCCGGCTACCCTTTTGCCTACCCTCGCTGGCGATGTTGTGGGAGGCGACATTATTAACCCTTTTAGTGCCGGGCGAAAAAGAGGTGCTTATGCGAAAATAACCGGCCGAATTTTACGATTTTACTAGGATTTGGGAAAAGGCTCATAAAAACCAAACGAAAAGCAATATTTACATAATTAAAAAATCAGGGAATTAAGGACAAAATAGAGAATAAAACAGTGACGCTAATTTTTCTATATTCATTGAAAATTACATAAATAACAAAGGTATAAGTGATAAAAAAAAAAAAAAAATTGAGTTCTCCGTTTCAAAACGTAATTGCACATAGGAAAAGTCATCTTTTTATCATAAATTTATATAGACCGTTTATTGCAAAGTATATACTTAAAATTTCCAATATATTTTTTAACAAAATAAGTAATATTGCACAAGAAACATAAAAAATATCTCCAAGGCACATGGGAGGCGCCGGACGGATTATCTCATCCGAAACAAGTATTGTTATAGGCTATAGGTTGTTACAGGTAGGTTATAGGTTACAATTGAGGTGAAACTCGCTACTCGGGCATTTTTGGGGTTGTTTATAACGAGTCCGAAGTCAAAATTAAAAGAAGCAAAATGGCGGGCACGATATGACGAACAAGGTTTCGAAAAATATATTAAAAATACGTTAGGGACCGATGACATTAAAAGTAAGCAAAAAATGAAAATTTCAGTTTGCAACTAAATAGTAGAGGTGGGCTTACTTTTTTCTTTTTTTTTTTAATAAAAAGTTGTGAAGATTTGGTTTACCTAGGGGTCCACTCGAGCCGTGTAACTAATTTCATGTTATCGTTAATATTGTGATTTTTCATTTTAATAAATGAAATTTTGCATATATTTGCAGTTTTTTGAGTAAATAGCTGATAATCCAAGGTAAAATGTTTTTACTGGTCGAATAACTACGAAGGAACATGTTCGGTTTCGAATCTAGCATTGGCTACTGACTTATTCATCATAAGTCCAAATCTGGGTTAGACGAGCAACGATGCACTATATAGCGTTATGCGTCTAGTACTTGTCATTGATTGACTGATGTTCGACAAAAATACAGCAAATTATGTCAGCTCAGCTGCTAAATGGCTGGTAAATCCACAAGTAAAACATACCTAGGCTAATAAGGTTCAATTGCTATTTGTGTGAGGTCTGTAATCTCTTGTCTAAAGTAACATTGCGAGTTTCGATCAATGTGGAATCGAATTAATCTGTGATTACATATGTCAATAGTAATGGTAGATCATGAATAAATGTAGCATTTATTAAAACATAGTTTAACCCTCTTAGTGCCGGAGGCCGATATATCGGCCCGCACCTTGTAGCGTTTTACTATTCGCTTTGCGAGAGATCTCTATCTCAAAATAAATTTATAAAACGTTATAAATAGTCTAATTTCATTACGAGAGAATTAAAATAACAATACAACACCTATAACAACCTATAACCTATAACAATTACTTGTTTCAGATGAGATAATCCGTCCGACGCCTACCATGTGCCTTGGAATTATTTTTTATGTTTCTCGTCCGATATTACTTATTTCGTTAAAAAATATATTGGAAATTTTAAGTATATACTTTGCAATAAACGGTCTATATAAATTTATGATAAAAAGATGACTTTTCCTATGTGCAATTACGTTTTGAAACAGAGAACTCATTTTTCTTTTTTTTTTTTGATCACATATACCTTTGTTATTTATGTAATTTTCAATGAATATAGAAAAATTAGCGTCACCGTTTTATTCTCTATTTTGTCCTTAATTCCCTGCTTTTTGAATTATGTAAATATTGCTTTTCGTTTGGTGTTTATGAGCCTTTTCCCAAATCCTAGTAAAATCGTAAAATTCGGCCGGTTATCTTCGCATAAGCTCCTCTTTTTCGCCCGGCACTAAAAGGGTTAATTCACGGGCTACAAAACCTTAGCTGTACTTTTTATTTTGAATGATATTAATCCAACAGAAGTACTGCAGAGGACGATTAGCTCAGATTACTTCCATGCCGGGGTGAAGATGTTTTATTAGTGTAGATAGAATGGAATTTAGTACAGGACTATCGATGTACAAAGTAAACATTTCTCGAACGCACCACACATTGTTTTTATTTTATAAATATTTACTACTTTATTTGTATGATTTCCTTTGATCATTATCATCGAGCGATATATAAAAGTGTAAAGTTAAGGTTAAGTACACTCAGATATATAGAGAGCTGGTAAACTGGACAATTTGACGCTATTAATACCATTCTTGTTAATGGAGCGCAATATATTGTTTGATTTTGTTGGAATTATAAACCTGAAGATTGAGGTTTATAAATGAAACAAAAACCAATCTATGTTTAATGTGTATAGAGAGAGAGAGAGAGTCTGGCCCATGTTTAGTGGAGGGTTTTCAGAAACGATAAGAACCGTTGTTTGGATTAAGAGGCGACGCAGAGTCGCACCTCCACAAAGAGGGTCCAGAGAAAGAATTTAGTCATCACTGGTGCTGACCGAGATCAGCAGTTGCCCTTTTGTAGTTAGTTCGCTAGAGTGATTGAAGAAGTAAAGATGGGTCCTCTGAGCGTTATAGAAAGAATAAAGTCTTTGTTAAATTAAATACAATAAAAGTGTATTATTCTCAAATCCCATTTCCAATAGATTTACTATAAATTAGTAGCTGCAACTATTTTTTAACAGGTTAACATATTGCTGATTTTTGTACGAGTTCTTTAGTAACAGTAACAATATTTCTGGTATTTTTTCCATCTTGGAATAGTTACATTAGCTTTTCAATATGGTTAACTCTCGTTGCAATATGTTATTTACTTTACATTCAGTAACTACAACAATATTATTAGTATAACTGTTTACCATTGCGGTTTGATTATATTAGCTTCCAATATATACTGAATAATACTGAATACTTAATATTGCCGACAGGTCAAACACAAGTTTAATAAACATCCATAAATACAAAACATAATTTTTGGAAATAAATTTCATTAACAGAACTATTCGCAACAGTGAAAAATAGTAGCTCGACATGTAGAATGATATATTCATTTATGTTAGCAATAATGAAATTAAATTTTACCACATATAGTAAATATTTCCGTTATCCTTACTTAAGAAAAGTATAGTAAACGTAGAATAGTTTATTTGACTACTTCTAGCAAGTAAAAAAATATAGTAATTGTTCCTAGATTTCCTAGTATGGACAAAAAATTAATTTTACTCAAAAGTGTCCGAGTCTTTCATCAGCTACGAAAAGTGGTAAAAAAGTAGTTCATTTAACTAGATTGTTCTCTCAGGGTAATAAACAAATATTGAATAATTTGATCATTATAAACCTTGTTTGACTCAGCATAAGAAACATACAATTCTTTAAGTACCAATCTGGAACAGTTTCAAAAATATTGCTTTTCAAGAATTATGCAATAAAGAAATTACGAAAAGTTTGTCTTAAGTAAACATCTAGATAGGATGAAAGATTTTATTTTCGGTGTTTACAAAGATGTATGCAGCGACTTTACATTATTGGCAAAACGGCATCATGTACGTGCTTAAAAGGACATCGGCTCGAACGGTGCTCGGGTTTTGAAATGGTACTTGTGGCTCTGGGTTGGTACAGGACAAAACAGGCAATACCAACTACAGAGATGTGGTTCGTTTTTTGTGTAGTTCTTTACCCTTGAAATATAGCTTATATATTATTATCGTGAGATACGGGACAACTGGTTGAAATCGTCCAAAAACTATACGTGTAACGGCGTTCACCACCAAAGTGGGGACGATGACTTCCACCGCTAGATGGCATCAGCATCGAATTCGGTGGGAGGTAACCAAAACGTACTTTCTCGCTCGGATGAGGAAGACGCGACGCACAATGGGCGATGTTTAACAACGTGCGAAAAATGTGTGCGTATTTTGCACGTATAGGACTCACACAACGGCTAGACGCCTCTGGACTAGGCGCCGAAACGTGGGTGATCCCCGGCCGCAAGCACACGCCAGTTGGACGCTCCGCCTAGAGTCGGCAACGGTTGCCAAGGAATGCCCAAATTCCTCGCGAGAAACTCGAAAATCCTGAAAAAGGTGCTCCACGGGGACAACGATTTTGAGCGTATTTCTCAACCGATTGAGCTCAACAAGTGCTCGTTTTAAAGATAAAACGTTGACGTGTGTTTATATGGGAGCGATTTTCGATCGAGCACCTCCTTCCTAGGTAAAAGGGCATTCAAATTATGTCGTTGCACTTTTTTATATGAAAATGACCACTTATCGAAAATCGCTCCCCATATAAACACAGGTCAACGTTTCATCTTCGATATGAGCACTCGTTAAGCTCGATCGGTTTAGAAATACGTTCGGAATCGTTGTCCCCGTGAGGCCCTGCAAAATTGCTAGAGTGGTGAGCGCCCTTAACAACTGCGAAGGCAGATCCATTCGGTCAATATGGCGGACAATTACACGAGTGAGGATAGTATTACTAATTGGGATTTGCAATTCAGCAAAAAATAGATGTACCCTTACACCAAGTAACGGCAATAAAGCTTTTGAACTTTCCGTATTACTCACCGTGTTCAATTGACAATTGCTCGAGTTAGGGTACGAGAATTACGGGTGGATATACCCTTATTCCTTCTATGCGATATTACGTAAATGTATATGGAATTGTCCAAAATTATCAAAATGGGCGGCAAAAGTTAACTCAATAAGTGCTGTATACGTTGACTTTATATTCGGGCATTTTTAGAATTACTAGTATCCCATTATGAACACAACATGTACGCATATAAAGTTTCAGATGCTTCAATGTTGCCATTATGTCAATAATTGCATTGGCTATGGAAGAATACGGAGTGCCCCCGTTTGTCCATAACCTGGAAATTATGTTCGAATACCTCGCGGAACCTGGCAGGTTCCATTCTTCATGATCCGGTGAAATGGTATCTTTGACCCTAATTCGTTTTCTCCTTCAGAGCAACGAAATCTTTTCTCCCAGTTAGTGGCTCAGCGCGGACAATAGAATGGAAGAAGAGCGGCGAAATAAATCCGTTTCCGATACCCTTTGTAATTTGAGATGATCGGCTTGGCAGGGTCTCCTCGGGTCTCCTCGGGTCTCCGGTCCTGTCGCAGATGTCGCCAGCAGCGAGGCGGTGGGTCCCGCGGGTGGGAAGACGACTTTTCTCCACCCGCGGGACCCGGAGACCCGGAGACCCGGGGACACGAGACAGGATCCACACTTAGGTGGATCCCGGAGGAGGAAGGAGCGCGTGTACGAATTGGCGAGAGGGTGGCCGAAAGAGTACGCCCGTGGAGGGGCGACAGCGGCACAAAGCTTGCTAATGGATGTCCACTCCCTCGCCAAAGATACCTCCGTATGCGCCCGTTTAATCCGGACCACAGGAAGGGCGAGAACGCTCTCTGGTGTGTGACGGGCGAATTTTCAGAACGCCGCGGCCACGGGAGGCCTGGTGATTTTCATCTCGTCGTTTTTCGAAACGCCAGCTTTTGGATCTGGCGATTTAAGGATTTCGTTTTCGAGGTTGGACGGCTCGCACCGTTCCGTCGACAGTTTCGGCTTGAGCACTTTTTTGCTATTCGAAAGAGAGCTTGACACTTTTTGCACTTTCTGGGTAGAGGAATTTGCATGCCAAATTTCAGGTTTTATGGGTAGGAACGGGGGATTCTAGAAAAGCCCTAAAACTAACGCTGAGGTTTGGAAATGCCAGGGAAGAGCAGAACAATCTTTCTTGTCAGAAATTGGGACAATTTCCAGTGGGAGGGAGTGAACTTTTCTTTTTAACTGAAAATAATGTGACGGAGAAAAAGAATACACAATTTCATGGAAGGATTTTCAGTGCTATAAGCATCTGATTAAATTTCTTACGATTCAAAAAGATTTGTAACAATTTTCAAATCAGGTACATAATATATGAGCTATTGACATTGACGAAGTTCCTTGCAACATGCTAATAAAAACGATCCCGAGGGTAACGTTGAATCAATATTGTAACGAATGAAAGTTGATTTTCAGCATTGTGAAAGAATTTAAATGACCAGAAAGTTAAGCTACTCGATGCATTAGCCAATATTGAAATTGCCAAAAGACGTTCTAGTTTTTGTCCTTCTGTCATATCAAGTATCAGGACATGTGAGTGCATACAGACACTTTCCTTTTTACAGATTTACTTTTTAACCGACTTCAAAAAAGAAGGTTTTCAATCTGACCCGAATATTTTTTTATATATGTTCACGCGTAACTACCCCGGGCTAACCGATTTTGGTGATTCTTTTTTGTCTTAACCAGTTAACTGTGTCGGTCTGTTTAACCCTTTCGTTACCTTGGACGAGATATCTCGCGACCCAATACTGGCCGATTAACGCTTTTGACGAGATATCTCGCGATCCGGTAGTAGCGGATTAACGCTTTTGACGATAATCTACCTTCCTAGCACTAATATTTTCCAACCATGTTTTCAATTATACCACGTAGAAAGTGAATAAAAATAATTTCATTAAATTAATAAAAACTGTATTTATTTCTTCCTTTTAGCTATACGAATAGAATTAGTTATAAAATATATTCATCTAGAATGTCAAAATATTGGTGCTAGAAAGCTAGATTATCGTCAAAAGCGTTAATCCGCTACTACCGGATCGCGAGATATCTCGTCAAAAGCGTTGATCGGCCAGTATAGGGTCGCGAGATATCTCGTCAAAAGCGTTAATCGGCCAGTATTGGATCGCGAGATATCTCGTCAAAAGCGTTAATCGGCCAGTATCGGGTCGCGAGATATCTCGTCGAAGGTAACGAAAGGGTTAAAACGTGTGTTTTCATGACGAATATACTCGTCAAACACAGCTAACTGGTTAAACAGGGCACTTTCGAAGTGGTCCCATGGAAGTTTCGTCATGATCCGATCATAAAATCCAAAGATAATGGAAATCATGAACGGTTGACGGTAACTGCACTGTTTGGGTTAGTTTTTCTTTTAACCCATTGACATACAAATAAAAGGGAATTTGATGCGTCCGAAAAATACTATTTAATTTGGCCGGAGGCAGCTCTCGACGTCTCGGAGACGTCAAAGTCTACAACGGTACATAAAATGAATGACGTCTTCCAGACGTCATTATATGTCAAGGGGTTAATCGATTTCTTTTATTTGATATGATTAAAATTTTTAAATCTTACTGAAAAGAGTAACAACCGAAAATTGGACAATAAAACTGTAATAAAAAAACTAACATAGAAAAAACCCTATAAAGTAAAAATAATTATCTACAAGCCACTTATCTGCTAACTACAGTAGATTTCTAAGTACTTGTTGCTTAAAAAGTTTGAAGTCGGCGGAAAAAAAAGAAACAAAAGATAACGGGATATAAAATTGAAGACACTGATACACTTTGTTTCTTTTTTTTCGCCGAATTCAAACTTTCCAAATAATAAATACTTAGAAATCTACAGTAGTTAGTAGACGAATAGTTTGTACGTCATTGTTTTTTACTTCGCAGTGTATTTTTTTAAGCCGGCTTTCTTATTAAAAAGTTTTTATTTACATTTTGTCTTTATTTTTTCTTTATATTTTAATTTAATTAGCTACTGACGTAAAATCTGCTATTGCAATAAATAAGTAATAACAAAGTCCCGTGTCGTACGCTTAAAAGAACATTAAAATGAAAAAAGGTTTTTTTTATGTGAATCCTATGAATTGTATTTAAAATCAATTTTCTAAGATGTATATTACTATATTTGTGGTATGCACAGAGGGAGGGTTAAAAAACGGTAATGCGGTAGCATCATTTTAATCTATAATGTTTTATACCCAATATTTGAGATCAAGTGAAGTACAAAGAAATAAAGGGCTACCATTTTTCAGGTCAAATGTGTGATGTTATGGAAGACGTTAGAGATATACTAAATACATTTTCAGTTAAAAAATGATACTCTATGGGTATAAGCACTCGTTTAATCCGCTATCGGACAAGGGCGAAAGTACAGGTGGGTGATGTGGTGTATTTCGGAAATGTCACATTCACGGAAAATCCTCTTTTTCCGGTGATTTTACATTTTTTGTTTGATGCAACGGATTTCGAATCGAACGATTTCGAAACTCGTTTTTTTAAGCACCGAACTTTTCCCGTCCCGGTCGATGCACCATATAGACAAACGTTAACTATGTGTTCGGTTCATGTTAAAGACTTCTTTCAAGCGCCATTCCACTTTTTAAGGTGAAGTGAAACACGTCGAGGAACTTGATCAATGTCGATAAAGACGATTTTTCTAAATGTCTACGTTGCCGACGTTCGTTTTTATATTGACAGCTGTGTCGAATTACATTGAATATTGTACCAAATTGCATACTCCACCTGTCGTTTTCGTACAATAAATATCAAGAAATCGAAGTAAAACTCCAGAAATCCTCTGGATTCAAGCTTTCTGGGGCCCCAATTGACTGCAGAGGGACACCCTGCGCCATCTGTGATTTCCAGGTCAATTAAATTTTCACTCCGAGACTCCGTATTCCCATCGTTTTAGCATAGAAGCGCATACAACACTTTTTTTGCCCTTATCCTGTTCAAATGCGAGTTTATCGATTACCAGAGTGTTCTAAATTGTCGTAAAATTGTCCTAACCCTTTCGATTCTCATATCGGAGTCTTCGATAATTGTATATTGATCGAAATATGAGAGCTCGACGACATTTGGGTTCCAGTCTGGGCTGAGTTAAAAAATGTTGTTATAAAATCCAAATTTTGAATGTGTCAGGACAATTCTTAGATGATCAGGAGTGATGTGTCAAAGTTTCGGACAGTTTGGTCTAATACCTTTAAAAAAAAGTGTTGTATTCGAATCGATTGATTTGAAGGGTGTTTCACTTCACCTTAAGGTGAAGGGAAATCCGTCTCAAACTAGTCGATTCAAATAAGATACGAGCTGAAGAGAAACAAGGCGTTTAATTTTTAACTACACCAGAATACTTTATTTAGTCTTGGATTTCATGGCGAATATTGCGCATCGCGTATGTACAACTGTTGGGGAAGTTAAAAATTAATGTCTAGTGTAAAACACGTAGATGGGTAATACGGATGTTTTCGAGATTAGCAGGGCTGCCCAACGCTGTGTATGTTGGTAATGTGAGTGCCTTCCAGGATGAAATTGACAATAATGCCATAGTTTTGTAGATAGGTAACTTGGGGGCGTTAGCGACGTCAGGACCCTAGTAGCGCAAAATATTTCTCCTATATTTTCTATATATTTAACGAATATCGTATATTTTGTAAGTATTTAGCAAACATTTGAAATATTTGCCAAACGTTTACTTTAGAATATTATCTCTATAATATTTATATAATATTACCTCCATGTGTTTTCATAATATTCTTCTACTAGATATATAAAACATTTCGTTTCATTTTAATACAAGCATTTTTTAAATATTATCTGCCGAATACATTATAAACGTTTTAAAAATATTTAAAATCAAATTCACACGTTTTGCTCCCGTAATGAAATAGCGGAACGAAAATGTTAGAAAAATTTCTCGTGTTATTTGATACCAAATGAAGTGTCTGATAATAGTCGTGAAGTGAAAAATGTATTTTTATTATGTTAGTAAGTTAAAAAATATATTTTCTCTATATGTTTATAAATTATTGATTAAATATGTTATTTTCAAGAAATATTTCAAATATCTTCGAATGAAATCTACAAGAAATCTTAAAAAGTCTGTCGCTTGAGATATTTAGTAAAGATTACAAAGAAATATTTAGAAATTATTCTATGCTACTAGGGGAGTGCCACCACAAGTATATCACAATACGATAATGAGTATCAAACATCAAGAATCCAAGGTATTTTCAGAATTTTACTTCGATCTCTTTAAAGTCATTCTATTAAAACGACACATGGGGCATGTCATTCCGTATAAAATTCTGAATGTAGTACTCAGCTGTCAATATAAATATAAATGTCGATAACACAGCGCTCTGTTTCAGATGGTATATCAGTTTGAAGAATTTCTTTCTACCGATCACGATTAAGTTGCTCAATGTGTTTCATTTCACCCTAATACCATTTTTAAACAATTTATATGTACAGTCTTAGGTTTAGTGCTACTATGCAAATATAACCCTTTATTCTCATAGAAAGAAATTCTTACCCAATTGAATAAAATTGTATAGTGCTTCGTTATATAGCTCCGAAACAAACAAAACATGTTGGCCTAAAAGTTGATTATCGAATAATTAAACGTTGTTCCTCGTGGTCACGATTTTATGATATTTATGACTTAAATTTACAGAAAAAATGAATATGATACATTCTTTCTACATTGTCAAATGTTTCGCTGTGTAACAGGTTACAGAAATAAAAGTTTAAGATGAAGGTTTTATTGTTATCAATATTGGTAAAACCGCGGACGGATTTAACGTGCTTAATGCCTTCTTTAAAAATCCGTCTTTTCGAAGAAACTTGAGATGTGTAAGGCACGCTATCGCGGCGGCTCTTAACAATATGTCTACCGATATGTCGTTAATAATAAGGCGACCTTACAAAAGTCCATTGTCGAAGTTTTGAATTGTTTGCGTCTGTGCAGGCGAGCACGGGACGCAAGAGAGGTTAGGTTTCCTCGTCAGTTTCGTGGCCCCGGCACTCGCATTCACCCAATGCTATCTGCCCCATTTTCGACCAAGTATACTCTGCAAAGTGTACCGCATTGGCAAATTACGGTGCTTTATATTTCCGGGAGGAAAAAGGGAACATTACGGCTCGTGGGCAATTCCATCAAAATACTGCCACAACATAAAATAAGTCAACGGATAAACTTAGTTTGCAATTTCAAAAACCTAGTTTTTGTATAATCAATATAGAATTAAATATATACATATTTTTCAATATGTCCAAATACTTTTCTTCGTTTTTCATTTTTATTCATTCAAAACATTTACATTTTTAAGTAAATAAATAGCACGTCACTCAGAATAGTGGACGTAACATTACTTTTAAGGATTTTAATGGGACTGAATAGGTTCGAAACGAATGAATGCTCTTAATTAAGAATTCATTTACTTAGGAATCACCGAAAAATTACAGCTTTTTTATCTCTAAGAAAATGAATGCTATACGACTTTTAATAATGTAAGTTCATCGAAGCAATTATTTTTAAGAAATATTTATCATGATTTTGTAACGTAAATTTGGAAATTGCCTAGAGGTTACCAACACATCAAGAGACGCGGTAGCAGATCAGACAAGTTCATGGCCGCTACCACTCTATATACTCGAAATCAAGAGACGCGGTAGCAGATCAGTCATGGCCGCTACCACTCTATATACTCGAAACATCTTGCCAGCGGGCATTTAATTTTCTTCACTCGGTCAGTGCTGACATACTAAAAACCGACGAACATTTTAACCTACACGAAATGCTTCGTTTATTTTTTTCCTATTTTTTGAGACCTTAATCATTACAATCGGTGAAGGTGTTCTGGAGTTATAGCGGTTTGAAATTTCGACAACGTTAGTTTGATCACATTCGTCGTCGTCTCCCTCACCTACGAACCTACACGCGAACAAAATCCAGGCTCGTGAGTACACACATTCAAAGCCGGGTTGCCTTCAAGGCTCGTTCTCATCGCGCGACTATTTCCCAACCCAAGGGAAAGTATGGAACTGCCATCTAGTGGCTACACATAGTAAGTACTTTTAAAATCGTGTGCGTAATTCAAACTGTCAATTTGCAATTTAGGTTAAAACATTCTGTGTACTGCTTAATGAAGCATGTTATTATCCCACGATAAATACTACCCTATGAGAAATAATTCTGCGATAAGCAGTGGAATGAAAGAAATAATTTTTACTCTACAATAAGTATTTCCCTGCGGGAAACAAATGTCATTACTAAAAGTTTCTCTAATTATCGTAAGGTTAGAAAACTATGTCATTATTAAGTTTATTATTAACTTTACTAACCAACTTTCTTACACTACGATACTGTAAGAAACATCGTAATGTCATTTACTTCTTGCATTGTAATAATTATTATATAATAAACATTATTTCTTTCGTTTCACTACACATCATAGAATTATTTCTCGTAGTCCAGTACTTATCTTGGGATAATAACATTCCTCATCGTATAGCATAATTTACCACTTTTTATTCAATGATATGTACTAAACTATGAGAAATAATTGTACGATGATTAGTGGAATGGAAGAAATAATGTTTACTGTATTGTAGTGAAATTATTACAATTTGAGAAGTAAATGACACTATGATTGGTTTCTTTCATTTTCGTAATGTAAGAAAGATAGTTAATAAAGTTAATAATGAATTTCATAAAGACATAGTTTTCTTGCCTTACAATAATGTGAGAAACTTTTCATAGTGACATTTACTTCTTGTAATGTAATACTGTTTGTGATGTCATCTGCTTCTCATATTCTAGTACTCATGGTACAGTAAAAATTATTACCTTCGTTCCACTACTAATCGTTGAATTATTTCTTGTAGACTGGTGCTTATCATAGAATAATAATATTCCTCATAGTACAGTAATTTATTCCGGAGAAGATATTAAAATTTCTCATAGTTCCATACTTATTGCAGAATAGAATTGATTTCCTTATATAAATTGCTACAACAGCTAGTAGCCTACGTTCTGCTATATGCTACTTAATTGACAATTCATATAATGCAAATGATTTCTATTCTGTGATAAGTATTAATGTATGAGAAATAATTGTATTTTTTACTGTAATGTATTGTATTTACTGTATGACCGCATACGGATGTTTCACTTAAATATACTGTTTATATGGCAGCTTTGAAATAATATGTAGTTAATCTGCTTCACGCGTCCTCGGCATTCTGTTTGGAACTTCGTGATATGTAGGATTTCTACCATGGAAAAGTATCCAAAAATTGTAAAGTGATCTATTCATGAATTTTCAGTAAATATACGTGGAAAGTGCAGTTATAAAAACTATCATTAATGCGCCATAATAAAAGTACAATGATGTGCATTCGGATTTAGAGCGTACGAAATATCAATTTTCATCGTTGTTTCTGTAACTTATGCAAGGGGCCCGACAAGTTCGGTACTGCGGTTAGCAACCCTTTAAATTGTTCAGAATAAAGATTAGTCACTTATAGAATCGAGTGGAGGCCATAAAGTGAGGAAAATGATAGACCATGAAAGTATTATACTAGCATACATCGTTAGATATTTTTCAAAGTTTATTTACTGATACTTTCATATAATATATTAACAATTGAAAGTTATAGGAACGGTTATTAATCGAGCTGTATTTGTACTTGTCTTTCGGTAACTGATTTCACTACTTTAAAAGGCCATCGGTACACCGGCCAAATTGTCTAAACTTGTCCGCAACGGTTGATTTCATAACTTCAGTAGGTTGAACATGAAAAATAATTTTTTGGTCTTTTTTTGTAAAAATTAAGTGATTACTACTGCTACTTCGGAAGGTTTCTTCTACTTTTTCTTTTTAATTAATAATAAGATAGTGGCTACTGATTCTTTGTAGGAATGTTCGTAGTGATTCCAGAAGGTGAAATGACATCAGGCAATGAACTTGTCTTTTTTTTTACACCAAAGGTGTTTTTAGTGGGATTTTATAATATGATAATAGTCTAGACATTATCGATGTCATCATTATTTTGCATTTGATACCGTGTTCCATGTGATAATTGCGGTACAATATGTATAAGGCTGAATAAATGATTCGCGTACACGTTTCAACGGGATATGCAAGTTTATACGACCAGTGTCAATTTCTCCTAAAGTAGAACAGGTATCAAAAAGTTTTTAAGAGAAAAGTTAGTTAGTTTTGGAGGAAGCAGTATGCACGAAACACATTTTCATACATACTTCAGCCCTGAATTGCAACTTTTGCGTTTAATCGAATGTCTTTTTCATACTATACATTTTAATTCATATAACAAGCAATTTATTACATTGTCAATTAGATTCGTTACTAGAGTTCGGAAACATTATAGTTAAGTTTTCTAATTTGTTTTATTAATAATTACTAGTACCAATGGTAACCCTTGTGTATTATTAATTATAAATTTAAATATTTATAGTCAATTCAAGCGTATAGTTACACTTACTGCTTTTCACAGGGGGATTGACACGTATGTTATCTCGCCCACCGAACTTTTTAAATGTAAATTAATTTATGTAATATAAAGAATAAGATATTTGTTATTATCCTTGTTGAAAAAAAAGTTCAGCATGTTTTTGCCCTGAAAATCCTGAGAATGCATCCAACTGGTAGGGAATTCAATGACGTGGTGTCATGGACGCTCGATCCTACAGAGACATTTCGTGCTATCGAACTGTTTAAACATGGTGACCCAAAATGAAAATCCCTGCTGTTTGTTGATTGGCTTTTCAGTCGATGACGTATTTGAAAGTCCCAGCTGCGAATTTAAAAATTCAACTTTTGTTTTCTTCATTGAAACAAACGGGATACTAAAAATTGTTCTCCTGGGGCTTTAACACATGACTACACTAGAGAATCATTAAACCGAATAGAAAATGTTATGAAATCATCCCATTTGATTTTGAATATGTATGAGTTTATATAAATATTTATAACTTAAAGCTGTGGATATCTTTTCCAAACAATTCCGAGAGGCTTTCGCGTCTAGTAAAAGAATATTACATACTATTTTACTATATTATTTTACACTATTCAATATTCGTATATGTTGAGTTCAAGTACAAGGGTGAGAACGCGGTACGCTCTCAGTCGTATTTAATTTTGCACCACAGAAGACGAAAAGAAAAACACGTGCCATTCACGGGACACACCAGGTTGAGCTGTTCGGCATATTTCATTTGTCGTTTTCACTTCCCACAAAGAAAAGTCGGTTCGCTAATTCATAGGAGTTGATCTAAAATCGCAATCAACGCACACCCCGCATGGAATTTTGGCGGGAGATTCTAAGGCGGACTAACCGATATTTTATTAGAGCTACACCGACAAACGACGAGCGATAGGGTAAGTCCGGGATAGTCGGACCATGTTTTTTTAAAGGCATTTTTTCTGAAACTTCGCAATGTCTAGGATTTGGTATATTTTTTTATAATATGTATATATGACCTTAAACAATTGTAAGCACTTCTCCAGCTGTTTCACTAATCACACTTGAAGTTATGATTTTTTCTTTTTTTTACTCGGTAGTCCATCTATCCCGGGGGTACTCGGGTTAGATGGACCACCTCCTAGGGATTGATGGACCTCTGGTATACGTTACTAAATCAGGGTGTATAGAGTTATAAACTATTTGAAAAAGGATAAGTAAATTTGATAGTCAATATACTTAGAAAATATAGGTAGTCTGATTTATATTCACATGGTTCAAAACATTTAATCATTCTGCAGTCGTCTTCTTTCCATTTCCATTTCCATTCCATTTCCATTTATCCATCCATCCATCCATCCATTCATCCATTCATCCATATATCCATTTATATAGAAAGTAAAGCCCTAATAGGAGATATGGTCCGCCTATCCCAGGTTTTTTCAAGTAGTCCATCTATCCCAATTGTCGGGGATAGATGGACCAGTTTCCCGTCCAGACAAACAACGCTACCGGCATGCCATTTTAGGTCAAGATTGTACTCAAGTATACACTTGAGTTATAGGATTGATCTTACGTCGAAATCATTTAAACTAACTTAACCACATATCAAATAAATCCAGTATAAAATATTTTTCAACTCACCAAAAGAAATAAAGGAAGTTTTCTTCTAAAATACGCATGAAACTCATGAGCAAAACTAAGCGTGGTTCCGTCTACTCAAGAAGAACAACTTCAGACAACGACTGCAGCGCTGCTGTCACACCCCAGCCAAATATTCGACTAGTCCGTCTATATCGGTGGTCCATATATCCCGGACTTACCCTATATACCGTGCTTGCGACAGAATTTTTATCGGTTGAATGGAATACATCTGTACTGAATGGCACTCTGTCGCTAATGCATGCGACGTTGCGGAAAAGTTCGAAATTCTGAAGTTCTGTACAACAGAAACTGCGAAAAGAACGATGAAAGTTCTCTCACTCTGCTGTTTCTCTACAGCCAATCAGAACCTTTTATTTGCGCTATTCATTTTTTAAATCTTTTTTTTAAACACTTTGTTAATATTTTATTAAATTTTTATAGGAATTTTATGGTTGTTAAGACTTTCCTTAGGCTCTCCATATTTATGTGGTAATGTTTCGAACGGTTCGGTGTATCCAGCTTGGAGAAAAGTTTCATAAAATATTGACTCCTGATATGCCGCTTTCAAATCATCGTAATGTTTTCATACGCCTCAAGCATGAAGTCGAAAGTATAACGTACTGTGCCAACATCGTCCCATATCAGTATCTTACCATAGGTAATGCCTGTGTGTAAGAACATTGTTAAAAAAAGTATGATAATTTTATAACATTTTAGTTGGAAGTTTTATTCAGACATGGTATACTAAGTTTATAACATATTCTGAAATAACATGTATAACATATATTACAAATTTAGTACATATGTGTAATAAATGTATAATACACGTTATCAATTTGTGTTGATCGGTACTTGATTTTAAACGGTCTTTCAGCAGACAAACAAATTTGACATAAGTTTCGGCATGTATAACATATATTACAAATTTAGTACATATATGTAATAAATGTATAATACATGTTACCAATTTGTGTTGATCGGTACTTGATTTTAAACGGTCTTTCTGCAAACAAACAAATTTGACATAAGTTCCGGCACGTTCGAGTACATTTTAGAGACAGCCCTGCCCTAAACGCTGAAAAAAAGTCTTTTCGCAATTAGCGGGATATCGAACCCGGAACTCACGGGAAAGTAGCAGGTACGTTTTCCATTATGCTACCGGAGTCTTCTATTAATTGTAAGAATTTTTTAAAATATTATTTAAACATTCCTCGGACTCAAGAATGTCGCCAGAAAGCTTCTCCGTCAGTACCACCGATACTTGTCATTTCTCTATTAAATTTGTTTAAAAATAAACTTACGTAAACGATCGTAAAATTAAAAACTCATCTAAAAAATGTCCAAACAATGCGTACTAAATGACTTTCGAATATCAAATTTATAATTTTACTGCAACCTTATGTACTAAAAGTGTATGAATTTTTTGAATTTTTTTTAACAGTGTAGGTATAAAATAAAAACTTAAATGTTGCATAACTTCGGCATGTAACGATTTCGGTAGTTAAGAACTCTAAAAATTTCAACCATTTTGTATAGACATACCACAAATATTAAATAACGCGAAAATATGATTTAGATACTAAAGACAAGGTATTATTAATTTTATTAGAATAAATAGATGGACAAAAGTATGCGTTTTGGGTTAAGGGTAGAAATGAAGTATTCACTGTCTGTCTTTTGCAACTACTTTTGTACATTTTATAACCTAATTACATGAGTTACCTAAAATCGACAACGGTCCCTTCAGGTTGTGCAATGATCATTAACTAGTAACAATGTGCCAATTGCATGAAAAAAGGTGGACATTATTTTATTAACCAATAACGCTTTATATCTCCACGACGCTTATTTAAAAGTATTTCCGGTAAGACGACGTAATTACCAATTCAAAGAATAAATTCTGTAAATGAAAATGAATTTGTAACAAGTTTATAACAAAACGTGAAATAGAGGAAACTGACAAATGACTGATTAGCTTTTAATGATTGTAGGATCTGTTTAATGGCCGGTAAATGATTCATATTCATGCATTTCTAAAGGGGTGACAATTTCTACAGTACACTATCCTTTCCGCCTAAAACATAATTCGTAGCATAAATAGTCGATGACTCGATGTAGTGTCAAATCATTAAACCTTTATGGCACTGGAGTTTAATGGAAATTATGTTGCCTCCGGGTTCAGCCCCGTTAAGTACCGCGTCGAAAGAAATGCTAATTACAATAATTGAGCGCGTCTACGTCATCCACCGACTTTGATCTCGCAAAACCCGTCTGTCATTTATGTTTAATCTTGTTATTTCAATACTTTTCGAACCTCCCCGCGTTATAACGTTAATTACCATCCAATTGTTTTTCACGTCCGGTTCGATCGTAGCTAATATCTGGCTGCGAGACGTCTCTTTCATCTTTTATGATGATCGTTGACGATCAAACATTTCGCTTCGCTCCGTCCAGCTCTGTCGCCAGGCGAAACTTGACAAAGGCTCATTTTCGCATCGAAGTGATGGCTTTTTTGACAAGTTCCGTAACTAGTGTCTCCTCTTCCCGTTTCTTTCGTTTTTCACGTATCCCGGGTGAGTGCAATAAAGAGAAGTGTCGTCGCACTGTCAGCCAATATCACCGGTCACCAAAGTGCCGGGGTCGAGATGTGGACTTCGTAAATAATTGGTGGCCCGCAACCATTCGGGGAGCCCCATTGGGTGTCTTTTATTTCCAAGAAACTCGAAAAGCGCAAATCGATAGCCTTCGCTAATCAAATTCTATTTTCCGCCCCGGGTTACAAATGTCCCTATCTGCAATGGGCTCATCTAAAGAACGGTAACTGCCGATTGAATTCTCAAACGTAGCATTTGTCAATTGTCCGGAGAACGTGGTAAAAGACATAGTAAGATACCTTATTGTAGGAAAATATTTTATCTTAACGAGAAACAGATCTGGTGATCCCGCACAATAGTTGTTTACATAGTATAAATGTAAAATCAAGTTTTTGTTAGATACGTATGTCTACAAACGGAGCTTTGTAAATACGAAGTTGGACAATTTTGTTGAAGGGGAATAAAAAATGCTCACCGTTTTAAATTTTTCGGAGCATATGCTTGCTTTCAAATACAATCATCGTCTTTTACTGACAAGGAAACATTCCCAAGTGTCCGCCCCCGATCTTATTGATTTTCATATATGTTGAAGAACATAAAAATCTAAGAGACACGTGTTTTTTTATATCTGCAATGGTCCACATTTAAGGGGTGAAACAACCCCCCAAAGTTTGGCGAAAATTCAGTTTTTAT